>NW_027464625.1:1267500-1355000 GCF_043290135.1 Rhipicephalus microplus | reverse complement strand
ACCAACCTTTTGATTTTCTTTAGGAATATTCTCCTCTACTTATCGTCACCCGTTACGACGATACATTCTACATATATCAGTGACATGCCTTCGTACGATCCAGAGAAAAATAAATAAAATGAGGGTAATGGTCCGTTAACTCTAAGGTCCCGTCATCACTTCCAGTTGGAAACGTTTTTTTGCACCTCTCCAAGTGTTTTTCAATAGAGCAACAGCACAGTATACTCTGGCGCCTTTCAACAAACTTTGCACAACGTATGCGCGAGCTAACTCGCTTTCGAGTTTCCGTGCTTGTATTTTTGTTCGTATCGTGAAGCTCACGTAAAAGGCACCCAGCGTTATAAACCTCTAAGCGATATGAGCAACCAATGCACTGCTGTCACGAAGCCGTTCCTTTCTCACAGTCGCGACACAACATGCACACTGAAAGGACATGTCGTCGGTAGAAGGCTCGTTGCTACATTTCCGCCACTAGGCGCCCGTTTCACGTTGACAGGTGTAGTCGCTTACTTGTACGAGGCATCGCTTTTTGAAGCTTGAAGCAGAATTAGTATCTTTAGAGAAGTTTCCATTTACAAAAAAAAAAGTGTTTCAGCATCGACTTAACCGCAGTCATCGAACCTTTTCCTCTCGTGGCTTTGTCATTCGCAAATGAGTCAGTGAATTCAGACACCAAACATGCCTTTTCCGTTTCACTTTTCCTTAGACGAGAGAACGATAGGCGTATGTTGCACTGCACGCATTTAGCAAAACGCGGCGTTCAGCGGGCAATAATAAAGTGCAAAAGACAGTGGCAACACAAGCAGCGCGACATGCACATATTCACCAAGAAAACAGTGAGAGTTGCATGAAAAAGCGTTTAGAGATTGAGAAGGAAAGCATAAAGTGTGTTGACTAAGAAAAAGCACTAAAAAAAAAGGCAAACTCGTGTAACAGACTAGAAACAGCGGTATCTAAAGGCCTGCGCAGTGCTCCGGAACGTGTCGCAAAGAGGCACACGAAGGCGACAGTGGTCGCCGCTGCCATAAATAAAAGCTTCTTCGTTTTCGCATTGTGGTCTTTTGCAAGCGACGGTGGCGGGAGATGGCTGCTGTTAGCGAGTCCTATTCTGCTTGTTGCTGATGGAAGTTCCTGGGAAGCAGAATAAATGCGTCGTTCTTTCTATATATCCTGGCACGCGCACATATCGTCCCATCGCATGGACTGGGGAAGTCTGCTAGCTCTTATTGCTGCCATTATCGCCTTATAAGCTATTCGATGCATCGTTAGGCGGCATACGGTTCTTACACGCGCTAAAATAAACAAGCCTCCCCCTCCCCTCCTTCTCTCGAATGGCTTTTGTCCGTCACTCCTCTTCTGCTTTAGTGGTTTCCCCTTTTCTCCGCAGCTTCCTTCTCATCGCCTTCACTTGTTGATGCTACTTTCTTCACGTGCCTTCCTACACTTTTTTTGCTTTTAGTATTTCTCCAGCTGGAAAGGCAAGTGTGCGCAGCGAGCCGTTAAGAGCCTCGAACCGATCTCGCTCGTTGACGATGGTTCGCGCTTGTCAGTAATTTAAGAGGACAGTCTACAGGAGAGTGACATTACCACACATGACGACAGAGACGCGAAACACGTTGTCATTGAAACACAAAACGTCTAAGCCTGTTCGTTTACGTAGCACCTATTTGATTCCTTTGGCCCGTGTATTTTCGCGTAAAAAAAAAATGTCTTCATCACAAGGTTCTCTGTCTTCTGGGGGCCGATGCGTGTTGCGAAGAAAAAGAATTCGTGCCCCCTCTTTCGGTCGTTTCTCTTCATTTTCGTTCGCGTTCTTTTCTCTGTTAAAAAAAAAAATCTGCTAAACAGAGCTCACTGGCCTAAGCTCGAGGTATCGTCGTTGGAAAAACAGTTTTGACGAATAACTTTGTCTGAACACCTCTGATTGATTTTCACATGCATCATTGGCGGTATCACTTTGATATAATAAGAAGGTAATAGGAAATAGCTGTGACTGCCATTGGAGACGCATCATACAATACCAAAAGAAAGCAAAGCAATACAAAGCGAAAGCAATGTGCTTGCTTAATTCACTTTTCACCACCAGCATTGATTTTCACGGAGAGTTGGCGTTTTCGAAAAGTGCTAGTGTGTGAGCCGGATAACAAAACCAGGCCATATTCAAATTTTTACTTCTACCACATATTTTTGGCTTTTGCGGATATTATAGAATCACTTTTCATAGTAAACTACGCCAGGTAACTGTAAGAGCTTGTCACTTTTACTAAACTTCTCAGCACGAAAGTTTCGAACAACAAACACAAGAGACGAGGATGAGGACGAAACACAGGAGACGCCCTTGTCTCTTGTGGTTGTTGTCTGAAATTTTCGCACTGAGATGTTGAATATAAGATTGCCAACTAGCCGAATCTCATGCTTTACTCCTGTTACTAATTAGATGTCGTGTCCGGCGTCTACGGTCTTCTTGATTCATCTCACATCCAGTTTTACACTCATGTTTCCTGTCTGCTCTGGCACATGCCACTCACCTCGACTGCCACTATATGTGCATTTATCGCATTGAGGCATGCACATCTGCGGGCAGTCCGCTCTGTTGGCAAGATACATTCCATTTGTTCAGCAGAAAAGAGACACTCCATAATTCCCTCTGGCCACCGTACCACCAGTTTCGGTGAAGGGAATTTTGAAGAAGCAAAGATGCTGAAAGCCCGCAGACTTACAGCTTATCAACTCGTCATCCATGTAAGTACCATTGACTATAACACGTAATAGCAAGTAGAAACATTTATAACTAGTGTTTCTCGATTAACTCCTATTAATGACTTTCAGAAATCGATTTATTCGTGAAATGTTCTTTTTTTTAGTTACCTTGCAGTATTTTCAGATGACAAGTGCGGTTTTCCGGCATAAGGCATGCTGGGCCTTGTGTTAGGCTAGTTACTGATCTGAACGCTTGTATTCTCTTAATCACCGTCTCTTTCGCCACGTGTAGGTTGGTTAACCAGGCGAAGTGTGTAACTAAACTCCCCTGCTACGCTTCCTCATATTTTTGTTTCTCAGATGGTATCAACTGCTGCACTGCATATGTTTGAACTGACTGCGCGCTTCGTGCGAGCGGCTTAAAAAAAAAAAAAGCTTTGACTCCTGAGATGCGGTGTTGTCGTTTGCAACACCCTAACTCAGAGGAGCACGCTGAGCTTTGATGGAGGCAGCAATCCCACTGGTGGGAATTTTGTTCGTCGAGTGCATAGCAACTGGCGTTCCGTGTAACGCCAAACCCTGGGCACGCTTTCCGCGAGGCACCCAGCGTCTCATTCGACGTCGAGTGTGTTTGTGTGTTGGCGCACGCTTACACTTGCACTCTAGGCCGGCTGGCACCGCATGCATGTTTACCATGCGCAGTAATCATGTACTCGAAGCTCGACGTGTAGACGAGTAGTTTGCTGTTTGCTCGACAGGGACTTACAATGTTTTACTGTGTGCTTTTGGAAGTGCGACCGCAGCTTAACGACAACTTTTGAGGTTTTCACGGGAAGGCCTTACGCCCAAGCCGGTAGCGCTGTGGATTTGAAACTCGAGAAAAGTATAATAGAATGCGTTGATGGGCGAGTTGGTGCATTTTTTTGTTCCAAAACTAATGAAAAATGGTTGGAGCCCAAGATCAGAAAGCAATGCTTGTTTGGGAAGAAGCCGTCATGTCCCAACACTGCATGTACGTTGCCGCCAAGAGATCAGAATAATTAAGCAAAAGAGACGTGCAACGGGGAAGTGGAGTACACCGTGTTGGTGCACTGTTCGTGGTGCTCGCCTGCGAAAGGCTCGACCACACGTACGCGCTGAAGCGCGTCAGCGCGTGGCGTCACGTGGCGCCGCATCCGCTCCTCATGGGTACAGAGAGAGAGAGAGAGAGCACTGCTTTCGGTCGCCGCTCACCTTCTTCCTTCTTGACATTTGGTTGCCACGCATAAAGCTAGGGTTAAAATTCTGTTGGGATTATCATATTTTTGAATAAACGCCGCCAATAGCAGCTTTTCGTTAATGCTCTCGCACTTACGTTATCAATGTCTATGCTTGTCGTTCCTGGGTAGATACACACGGTCAAACACCTGTGGTGCATACCACGCTACCCCAAATCGTGGCCCGCGGTGTAAGGATATACGCCTCACGAGTCTCGACGAAAAGAATAAACGATGTACACTACGAAACTTTAGCAATATGCAGGCCATGACCAGCAAGGCATAAGTGGGCAGCTCTCTCTCTTAACGACGTATTGTGGAAGCCAAACTCTGTCGGCAGGATTCACGGCCGCTTACAGAAGAGAAATATAGGAATGAGCCTTACAGTTGTCGGCAGAGTGTGGTGCACCACAACAAGAACATGTTGTAGTATTTCCACAGACGGCACTCACATGTCCAAATTTCTGACATTTTCGGCACTGAAGCGGCTTAGGGACAAATGGCCGCACAGCATGTCGGAAATGACCCACCTTAACATGTGTCGCCAGGCAATCACTCTTAAAGTCTATCTTCACACATTTCGACTTTCCTAGACGGCACACCTATAGTATTTGGGGTCCATCATTAGCAGGCTCAACAAGAATCGGCAGATCTTCGTTCGAGATGGTCACATCGATGTCGTATATGACGCCTGTAGTTGCCTGATTTCCTAGCGAAATGATAGTGTGAACATTCATGCCGCCAAGGACGGTAACTTTGCTCAGTGAATCTAACGCTGACGCTTGAGCGACGTCCACTGCTACAACATTTTTCCGGGGATTCACTCTGATATCCTTAATACTGTTCGGCAACAGTGCCTCGAGCTCTGAAGATACAGCTTGCCTGTTCAGTAGTCTCATGTTGATGGATGGTTGCGTAGGCAAGGATAGGACGGTGTACCTCGGCGGGCTTTGCGGGGCCCTCCCAGCAGATGCGTCCACGGATGCCCTGAGCATCCTCCGCTTTGCTTTCTGGTTCATGACGGTCACGTATTCGTCGTCGGAGCTGTCGACGCTCTCGGAAGTGCCAATGAGGGTAGCCTCGCTGTCACTGGGAAGGCAGTTTCGCTTTCTTGAGGCTGCCGGCGCTGTCGCCGACAGCTCGGGTGGGCGTGCAGATGAGTCCACTTCCATCCCGAATTGTCAAGGGCCCCACGACGCCACATCAAAAGAGTGTCCGAAAGTAAGGCAGGAGATTTCGGTTTTGAAGAAAATGGTGAGGGACCGTTTGACTCACCGAGAAGCGGTTGCTGTCGTCAGGCGACATCGTTCTCGTAGCAGACGCTAATATAGAAAGCCTGCCCACAGTATCAAGCCTTCTGTAAAGCCTTCGTTCGTTGAATCGGCTTCACCACCACCGTCGGACAGAAGGAACACGTGCACTGAGAATGCTGCCCCTGTAAAGGAGGCTCTGGATGAACCATGGCCATCACTTCCAAGGATAACCTCTGCAGAAAAACTGGAACGTGCACCGGTAGCACCACTTTCTGCGTCTCGCCAAGATGAGGTGACAGAGCGTGACCGAGAAATTTTAACAATGATCAAGTTTCTCATCAATGCCATTCGCACGCTTATAGGCAACACGAACACGCCTACAGCACGATGCGCAGTGCAAGTATTGGATGCCCCTAGTCCAGTGCTTGCCAACTTCGCATAGACAAAATGGCTCCTTCACTGCCTTCATTCCGAGATGAAGTACGTAGTGCGACAGTTTTACAGTGGAATGCCAGAGGACTTAAATCACGGATCTCATGTTTTCGACATTACGTTTTCCACAACAGATTTCCTATATTAGTAATATGTGAACCTAATTTGTCAAACGCGATAAAGCTTTCTGGCTACGAAGCCTTCACTTCACCGACTTGTGGTGAGCCCAGCAAAGTAATTATATATATCCGCACAGATTTAACCTACATTCCACATTTGGTGCAACCCCATAACGGAAATCAATACGTATGCCTCCGCGTTGCAAAGAAGAAGATAGCCTTCATGCTTATCGGCGCATACATCTCACCATCTGGTCAGTTCGATGGTGAAAGACTAAATGACATCTTGACCACTACACCTGGACCTTGGATTGTTATTGGTGATTTCAATGCTCATCACTTGCTTTGGGAAAGCACAAAAATTGATTCCAGAGGCCGGAAACTTTCTGAATTCGCCTCACGCCACAAACTTAACGTTATGAATGACGGCAGTCCAACGTATTTGCGTGGTTCGAGATATAGCAGTTGCTTGGATCTTGCATTGTTGTCACGGCAATTCACCCAACAAGTGCGATGGTTCATTGATATTGCGACTCACGGCAGTGATCATATTACAACGTATCTGAAGGTCACAGGTTTTGCAACTTCCTCTTCATCAACTAACAGAAGATTTAATTGGACATTGTAAGGGCAAAGGTGGAAGAGGCATAAGATGATATCGCGTGCGGCCTCGAGGAGATAATGAAAAATGTGATGGAAGAGGTTACGTGCGCCTTTAAATACACATCAAAGCGTACAGAATTTGATATAGAACTTGAACGACTACGAATGGTTCGTAGGCGGGCGGAGAGGAGGTACAGGCACACTAATTCGATTCATTACCTCAGAGACGCTCGACGTCTACAAAAGAAAATCCAACGTTGAATGGACAAACTGGAGGACCAACGGTGGAAAAAACTTTGTGAATCACTCGGTCCTCGCAAGCCTATGTCCCATATATGGAGGATGGTGCGTGGCCTTGGCTCGACTCCACAACAACGTCCATTCAGCACATTGGCTCTCCAACAAGGCCGCCTGCATGTTGACGTTGCTGAAGATTTCTGCGTGAGGATTGCGGGCAATGTGGTTACCATGAGTGACGAAGTTCTCGGGGATGTTCCTGTAGCACGAGTTTCCGAACCGAATATGCTTTCTCACTCGAGGAACTGGATGCAGCTCTAGCCACCTGCAGACGTTCATCGTCAGCTGGGCCGGACGGCATTACATACGCTGCTTTATGCCATCTTGGAAGACGCGGCTGAGACCAGCTACTAAAATGCTACAACCAGTCATGGAACGATGGCGTCGTTCCAGAAAGGTGTAAATCCAGTCGCTTGGTACCAATCCTCAAACCTGGAAAGTCGCCACTTGATCGGGCATCATATCGACCCTTTGCGCTATCCAGCTGCGTGGGGAAATAATGGAAAGAATGGTTCTGACACGCTTCGAGTGGTGCTTTGAACGCTATAATATTGCCACATGGTTTGCTTGGGTGAGATCGAAGATTTCGGTTTTGAAGAAAATGGCGAGGGACCGTTTGAGGACAAAGACGATCTCTCTGAGCCGCTGCTTGGCTAGTCGACTCACCGAGCCCATTGTATCAAGTTTGTCGTGAGTAACGTGACAAGACTGGTGGAGGTGCTGGGTACAACGTCTCACGATCCACCCGATGCCCAAGACCCCGCACAGCAGCCGGAACAAAAGCCCTGCACCTGTGGACACTCCTGTTCATAGAGAAAGCCGCCGCCAACAAGGCCTACCACCTGGGACACCAACCACTGGCGCAGCGACTATGACTTCGACACAAGATCCCGTGCAAGCTCCGACACCTTCCACGCCGATCTACTACACCATCCAGAACCCGCTCATGCCTAGCCCCTTTCACGGAGAGCAGCATGAAGATGTTGACGACTGGCTGAGTGAGTTCGAACGTGTCGCAGCGATCAATTACTGGGATGATGCCGCGAAGCTCTGGAACGTGTACACTTGCCTAAAAGACGGTGCCAAGACGTGGTTTTTGAACAAGAATGATGTTCTGACATCTTGGCGCGAGTTTCAGCGTCGCCTCCTGGAGACCTACAGGAGTCCCGACCGCCGCGAACGGGCGGAGCGTGCACTACATTCACGCATCCAGATGCCCAACGAGACCGTCTCGATGTACGTCGAGGACATGAAACGGCTTTTCAAGCGAGCGGATCCTGCTATGGCAGAAGAAAATAAGTTGGGCCACCTCATGCACGGTGTGAAGGAACAACTCTTTACTGGTTTGGTGCGTAGCCCCCCCAAAAGTGTTGCTGAGTTCCTTACTGAAGCGGCAACAATGGAGCGAGTACTGCACCAATGGTCTGCCCTGTTTGACCGTCAAGTGAATGCTGCTAACTCCCGAAATTTTCGCCACCCATGGGAGCAAGAGCCCCGAATGGATTCGTGAGATAATCCGATCTGTCGTCCGGGAAGAAATAGAAAAGATGTACGGGACAAGGGAAATCGATGTTGGTTCTATCACCAGTGTCATCCGTGACGAGGCCCAGCAGGTGCTGCACGCCCATCGTTTTCCGCCCATGTCGGTTGATCCGGAAACGGCTCCTGTGTCTACTGACAGTCACCGTCGTACGCACGCGGAAGCCTTGCGATCTGCCGTGCCTCTTTCTGGTCAAGGAGTCCCGACCCAGACAGTGCCGCACGTCCCGATCCAGACAATGCCATTTGTCCCGCTTCAGACGATGATGCCATCAGTCGCGATTCAATCAGCGCATGCTGATTTGGACATCGATAGTCACCGTGCACCGACGCGCAAGTCTGATCTCTGGCGTAGGCCAGACAGACGACCCCTCTGCTATCATTGCGGTGAGGCTGGTCACATTTACCGCGAATGCCCATACCGGTAACTTGGACTGCGCAGATTTTCCGTCAATTCCCCTCGTCCCCGAATCGGTCAAAGGCCAAGGGATATCGAAGAGTATCTCGCGCAACAGCGTGCACCCTTTACACGACGGCAATCGCGGTCACCATCTCCGAGGAGACCCACAGCCACTGGGCCACGTTTCGGGGTGACGGCACGGGGAGCGTTCCCGTGCCCTCGACGGGAAAACTGAAGGCAGCGGCCTTCGGGGGCAAGGTCGCTGGGACTCAAAGTGCGGAAGACCTCCCTTCGACGCTTGCACGCAACGCCGAAGGCATTTCGTCAGAGAACAATCGCAGTACCGAAGAAACGCCGACATCCACATCTGAACCTAGTGACCACGTGTCACACGACATACCTGTGCTGATTGACGGTCTTCAGGTCAGTGCATTGGTAGACACTGGTGCAGACTATTCGATTATCAGCGGGAGGCTAGCGAAAGATATCAGGAAAGTGATCACGCCGTGGAATGAAACTCGAATTAGAACAGCTGGAGGACACGTTGTAACACCGTTGGGTCACTGTACCGCAAGAGTGAAAATTCGTGCGTCAACGTTTGTGCTCAGCTGCCTCGTTCTTCGCGACTGTTCGCGTCAGCTGATTATCGGCATGGACTTCCTTCGGGAATACGGTGCCATCATAAATCTCCGTCAGCGCATCGTGACCTTCTCGACTCAAGGCGCAACAGATCGAGACGCTGATAACTGCCGTAGACCTGCGCTGCGTGTTGCTGACGACAGTGTGACGCTGCCACCTCGAGCAGCTGTTCCCATCGAAGTCACTTGTGAAGACTTCCAAGACGGCGACGTGGTGGCTGAAAGCAACCTCTCACTTCTGCTGCTCCAAGGTGTATGCGCCGCCAGAAGTGTTGTGCGCGTCCGTGACGGGCAGTCAACGATACTAGTTACGAACTTCAATTACGAGCACCGGCATCTTTTCCGCGGAACCACCCTAGCTTTTGGAGACCCTGTTGCCGACGTCACGGAGTGCTTCGCGTCCGTGGAAACGCATGAGGATGAGGAATTTCTAGACCGCATCGACATTATATTGACGCTGTCAGACGAGAGAAAGGCTGCACTTCATGACCTTTTAAGGGAGTTTAGATCTTGCTTCGCCTCTTCTTCTAAAGTTCGTCAAACACACCTCACGAAGCATCGAATTATTACCGACGATGACGTCCGCCCCATCCGGCAGCAGCCTTATCGCGTTTCTGCCAAAGAACGCGAGGCTATTCAGACACAAGTAAACGAGATGCTTGATGATGGGAATATTCAACCATCCAGCAGCGCTTGGTCCTCGCCAGTCGTTCTAGTGAAGAAAAAAGACGGAACGGTGGGATTCTGTATTGACTACAGGAAGCTTAATAGCATCACAAAAAAAGACGTCTACCCACTTCCACGGGTCGACGACTCCCTCGACAGGTTACGACGTGCGAAGTATTTTTCGTCCATCGATCTAAACAGTGGCTATTGGCAAACTGAACTGGATGACCGAGACCGAGAAAAAACCGTGTTTGTGACTCCAGACGCACTTTACGAATTCCGAGTTCTTCCCTTCGGCCTCTGTTCTGCACCAGCCACTTTTCGGAGGATGATGGACACAGTTCTCGTTGGCTTGAAGTGGCAAAGCTGCCTTGTCTACCTCGATGATGTGGTCATATTTTCCGAGAGCTTCGAAGAACATCTGAAGCGTCTGAGAAAGGTTCTGGAAGCCGTTCGCACAGCTGAACTCACGCTAAAACCTCAAAAATGCCATTTCGGCTATGAAGAGCTGAAATTTATGGGACATGTCATTAGTGCGGATGGAGTGCGACCTGATCCATACAAAACTGCTGCTGTTGCCGCCTTCCCTGTTCCATCAGATAAAGAGCAGTACGCCGTTTCCTCGGCTTGTGCGCGTATTATCGCCGATTTATCACCAACTCTCGAAGATAGCTGAACCTCTTAGGTGACTCACCCGAGAGGACGTGCCCTTTACTTGGGGCGCAGAACAAGATACAGCGTTCACAGAGTTACGACAGAGAATGCAAACAGCCCCTGTTCTTGCCCATTTTGATGAGGACGCTGCTACAGAAATTCATACAGATGCCAGCAACGTCGGACTTGGCGCTGTCCTTGTAGAACGACACGGCGGCGTCTAGCACATGATAGCTTACACCAGTCATACTCTTTCTCGAGCCGAGACCAACTATTCTACGTCAGAAAAAGAATGCCTCGCAGTCGTGTGGGCGACGACCAAATTTCGGCCTTACCTCTACGGTCGTCCCTTCAAAGTGGTGACTGACGACCAGTCGCTCTGCTGGCTGGCAAATCTCAGAGATCCACCCGGCCGTCTCGCATGGTGGAGTTTGCGTTTGCAGGAGTTCGATAATACGATTGTGTACAGGTCAGGGCGCAAACAGGTAGACGCCGACGCGCTTTCTCGAGCGCCTGCGGGGAACGCTGTCAGGGGCTCCGAAAATGAAGATGCCTTTCTTGGAGCAGTTAGCGACTCCGAATTTATGTCAAAGCAGCGGGCAGACGACGAATTACGCCCAGCCATTGATTCCCTGGAAGGCCGCAACTCTCAGGTTCCTCAACACATTGCTCGCGAACTGTCCTCTTTTTGTCTAAAAAGAGGCATTCTTTACAAGGAAAACACCCGGAGGTAGCGACAAAGCCTTCCTACTCGTTGTTCCTACCGACATGCGTAATGAGATCCTCCTTGCGTGCCACGACGAGCCCACGTCAGGACATTTGGGCTATTCGCGAACGCTCGCCAGAATACGCCAACAGTATTACTGGCCGCGACTATCAACTAGTGTACATTGATATGTGAAAGGCTGCCGTGATAGCCAGCGCCGCAAGACTCCGCCTGTGAGACCCGCGGACCTGCTCCAGCCGATCGCACCACCATGGGCACCGTTTGACCTCGTGGGAATAGACCTTCTCGGGCCCTTCCCTTTGTCGTCCTCTGGGAACAAATGGATTATAGTTGCGACAGATTATCTTACTCGTTACGCTGAAATGAAAGCGTTACACCGCGGCACGGCCTCTGAAGTCGCGCAGTTCTTCGTGCACCATATCGTCCTACAGCATGGTGCCCCGTCATGCGTGATTACGGACAGAGGGACGTCGTTTACAGCACGAATGATGGAGGACATTTTTAAACTGAGCTGCACAAGTCATCGAAAAACATCGGCTTGTCACCCGCAATCCAATGGACTGACAGAGAAGCTTAACAAGACCATAGCGGACATGCTGTCAATGTACGTGGACGTACAACACAAAACCTGGGACGAGATTCTTCCATACATCACGTTTGCTTACAATACGACAACGCAAGAAACCTCGCGATTTCCGCGTTTCCGACTTGTTTACGGACACAACGTGCGAACCATGCTCGATGCTATGCTTCCGTGCGACCAAAGCAATGAACTTGCTCAAGACGCTGAGCAATACACTCAATACGCCGAAGAAGCTCGTCAGCTAGCTCGCATGAAATAAAGAAAAAAAAGTCAGCTAGCTCGCATAAACACCAGTCACCAACAAGATGCAGACGCACGAAGTTACAACATCGGCCATCGAAATGTCACCTACCACCCTGGGGACCGAGTGTGGGTGTGGATCCCTGTCCGGCGACCAGGCTTATCCGAAAAACTCCTAAGCCGTTATTTTGGACGGTACAATGTTCTTGGAGGAGTCACAGATGTTACCTATGAAGTATTTCCGGACGGCGCAGCGTCTTCTCGTCGAAAAGCTTCGGCACGAAACCGTGCATGTCGTTCAGCTGAAGCCCTACTTCCCGAAGTAGCCCTTGTGGTTTCACGTGCTACGACATGCCGTGACTTTGCGTTGCTGCTGCTGTTTATGTTCTCCCGTATTTTCATGCCTTTTCTTTTTGCGCTTGGCGCAAGCGTTGACGAAACTTCCTCATTTGCGCTGCGAGTACTGGCACTCTCCCTCTTTTGGTTCTCTATATCTGCGTTTGTATGCCTTCATTTTTTTTATTTACGAGCATGCTTCAAAGGGGGGGGGGGACTATTGCCACATGGTTTGCTTGGGTGAGATCGAAGTGTGAAAGAGGACAAAGATGATCTCTCTGAGCCGCTGCTTGGCTAGTCGACTCCACGAGCCCATTGTATCAAGTTTGTCGTGAGTAACGTGACAATATATACCCAGAGGCCATGGCTGGTTTTCGAAGAGGCCGCTCTTCTATTGATAATGTCATCGACCTCGTAACCTCTGTGCAACAACAGAAGCGCATGCCGGTTGCAATGTTCCTCGTTGTGAAAGGTGCATACGACAACGTAACGCACGATGCCATCCTAGATGCCTTGGCGAACATTGGAATCAGTGGAGAAATGTTTCGATGGATTCGGAGCTTCCTACAGAGGAGATCCTTCTTCCTGCTCACTGCGGAAGGCCGCACCGTTGATTATTACACCGCTCGTGGCGTTCCACAAGGTGGGGTTCTCAGCCCTATGCTGTTTAACCTCACGATCATTGGCCTTGTACAAAGTCTACCTCGATCAGTCAATATCTCTACATACGCTGATGATATATGTATCCGGGCTTCAGCAGTGACAGGACTCCAGGTACGCGCACGGCTCCAAAAAGCAACGAGAATAACGTCGACGTACCTCCATGCTCGAGGCCTCACAATTTTCACCGAGAAGTGCACCTTAGTCCCACTTACCCACAAGCCCATGATCTGTTATCCTGGTTCTATCGACAACGTGAGCCTTTCGTATACGAGATGTCACCGATTCCTGGGCGTCATTATCGACAGAGATCTCTCGTGGAGTGCTCACATATCGCACTTGATGAAGAGGCTCAGCTCTACCACACACGTGATGAGATTTTTCGCTGGTAAAACGTGGGGCACATCAGTGTCATCTATGCTTCAGCTGTACAGAGCGCTCTTTTTGGGATATTTGCGGTATAGCACGCCCGTGCTTTCCAACGCCGGAAAAACTAACATCAGGGTCCTGCAAAGCATTCAAGGCCGAGTCCTCCGCACATGCTCGGGGCTACCGCGGTGCGCTTATACGTTAGCAACAATTGGTATTGCTAAAGACCATCCGATCGCGACATATATAACGGTCGACACACTCCGAACACATATCCGTCACATATCCAGAGTGCCTAACCACCACCTTGCTAGCCTGCCACTAGAAAGACCAAAGGGCAGCGTTTTCCAAAGTTGTTGCGGCTAATCAGAATTCCATCTCGTGGAGATTCTCGCCCGCAACCACACCACTATCTCAAGAGTGGTGCATGAAAAGACCGACTGTGCACCTTGAAGTGCCGGGGATATCTAAAAAGGCAAGCCTGTCATCTGCAGCCCTCAAGCAGATTTCACTGGACCTTTTGCATTTGTCGTATGCTAACCGAATTCATGTTTACACGGACGGTGTTCCGTCTCGGGAAGTTCGACAGGAGCCTTTGTCATACCATCTGGATCAATCACCGTGAAATTCAAGACATCACACGTCACGACATCTACGGGATCCGAGCTCGCCGCTCTTCGAGCCGCTGTGTAGTTTGTTACGCAAGAATCCCCTAGTAGACGGGCCATTTTCTGCGACTCCAAGGCAGCCCTTCAATGCGTGCGAAGTCTACGACGTGGAAACTACCAACAAATATTGTATCGTAATAATAAAATTTGTCATCGCGCTGCTGATCAAGGACACGACATTGTTTTACAATGGTTGTCGGGCTACTGTGGCATCAGTGGAAACCACCTCGCTGACGACGCTGCCCGATGTGCCCACGATGGAGCGCCCACACTGTTAATACCCTTGTCAAGAGGAGACGCAGCTAGAGAACTTCGTCACATCGCGCATAATGCCACGTTTGCGCACTGGAATTCTCCACCTAACTCCAATCATCGCCCTAAGAATTTTATGTCATTACTCCAGAAACAACTCCATCCAAGATTTCTCGACGTGACGCTACAATGCTGTTCTGGCGGTGGACTGGGGTAGCGTTTACTAAGTCATTTAGCCATCGCATTGGCATGGCGGATTCATCCATATGTGAAAGCTGCAACTGTATAGAGACTAGTGAAAATCTCTTGTGCCACTGTGCCCAATTTGATGAAAGTCACCAGACTCTCCAGTGTGCCTTGAATAGACTCAATGACCAGCCATTTAATGAAGCAAAGATCTTAGGAGGCTGGTCCCGCAGCACATCAGCACAGAAAGCCACACGAGCCCTCCTGAGATACTTTTCAGCAACTTCATTGAGGGACCGCCTGTGAAACTCGGCATTGTGTGTGTGATGTGACATGTGTTTATCTTTCTCTCTCTCTTTTAATCCCCTCTCCCCCTCCCCATGTGTAGGGTAGCAAACTGGACGCATAGTCTAGTTAACCTCCCTACCTTTCCTACATTCCTTCTCTCTCTACAGAAGAGAAGATCCTGGGACCTTGGCCGACGGTTTCCCATACGCACAAAGCCACGAAAGCCCTTTTGTACTTCTTAAGGAGCACCAGACTTCACGACCGCTTGTGAAATAACAGTGTGAGACCGTGCTGTGTAGTCTTCAGCTGACTATTCATGCTTATCTTTCTTACGCCTCTTCTGTTCTATCTCTTTCCTTTCAATTGTTCCTCCTCCCCCCAAGTGCAAGGTAGCCAACCGAGCCAAGCACCAAGCTTGGTTAACCTCCCTGCCATTCTTCTCTATTTATTTCTCTCTCTCTCTCTCTGTATATATATATATATATATATATATATATATATATATATATATATATATATATATATATATATATATATATATGTATATATATATATATATATATATACTTGCATGTATGTTTGTATGTATGCATGTGTGGGTGTGTGCGCGCGCGCGCGCGCGGGTGTGTGTGTGTGTGTCAGGCTGTTGTGGAAAAAACAATAATATCGGATGGAACATGCCAACTTACGTCAGTCAGAAGGATGACAAAGCTGCCGATTGTTTGGGCAGTGTAGAAATTCGGATGCTCCTACGGAACCACCACAAGCACCATAGAGCCTATGTCAGGGGCATGGGCAAAAATTTAATCAGGGGTGGGAGCATCTCTTGGATTTCGGGGGGTGGGGGGCACGCCCTAAGAATGGTCATTTTTCGCTGTGTTACCATGTCGAAAAAGAATTGCGAGGGGGGGGGGGGCAGGGGCCTGGTGCGCCACCCTTTGGCTACACCACTGGTATGTGTATGGCAACGTCTCAAGTTTCGCATGCTGACACTTTTCGAAGTCTCAACGTTTTACTCAAGCTGCATGCTTTAACAGAAGCCACTGCCTCTCCCACGACGTAGCAGATTTCAGAAATTAGCTTCGCCGTAGTGCTGCAACGTTGTGTGGTGAAGCTCATTGCAATACTTCATGAGCAGGCGCCGGCGTACGTTGTGGTTGTTGACCGGGTTTCAGCAGCTTAAACATGTCGTTTCCTTCTTTCTCTTCAAAGATTTCGCGTTACACAACTTTGGGAAATAGACAACCAACTGCAAGACTGGCATTGCTGTACACTGGTTATTTCACTTCAGAAAAAATAGAAAGTTAACAGTGCAGCAACTTTTCATTGTTATGAATGACATACTGTTTAAACCAGTATCGTTATAAATGGGTTTGACTTTCATGCAAAGGTATGCTGTTACAATAAGGCGAAAAACTTGCTGCCTGCAGAAGGGTTTCAGCTTCTGCTTATTCCGTAAAGGCTACGCCTAGTGACATAAAACGTTGAACCGACAGCGCTTGATTATTCGAGCATAGAGAACAGATAAATAGATAGACGGATAGATAGATGCACAGATAGATAGATAGATAGATAGATAGATAGATAGATAGAAGATAGATAGATAGATAGAAGATAGATAGATAGATAGAAGATAGATAGATAGATATATATATAGATAGATAGATAGATAGATAGATAGACAGACAGACAGACAGATGGATAGAATGATTCCATCAGTCACTAGTGAACGTGGCAAAAGTAAGATCCATACGCGTGATCGACTTGCGCATGATTATCGCTGCAGATGGGAAGAAATAACGACGTGAAAAGATAATTTTTACAGGGAAACACATCTTGAAAACACATACTAAAAAATTCAGAATATTTCTGCATATTTTAATTCAGTTTTCTTGAATAAAACATACATATAGAAGGACACATTAAACAAACAATGTGGCAGAGACGTAGCGCGATGACGCACCTTTGAACGTCTGCATTCCAGGAATCACATATCCCACACAATCACATTTCCCGCAAATATCATTGACTTGACTACTAATCAGTGTTTCGTAGCACAAGACATTGATAAAAAATTAAGAACGATAGCCAATTTAAAAAAAAAGGAAACTTGAGCTGAATCAGCGAGGTTATCTCCTCTTTTTATTTCTTGCTCGTAAAATTCCGCATCATGAAGTAAACCGAGGGATCGAAGACAGGCAAAATTTTTTTGGAAACTATGAAATGGCAGCGTGATACAGCGCCAGGGCGGCACATGCAAGCCATGAAACATGGATTGAGTTTTTATTTCAAGTATGCAGGCAAGGCAGCTATTTCGAATATATGAAACCAAAGTATTATAGTTGGAGCGGGAGACTTGTGCTACCATTATAACATCTTCTACGTAGAATAAAAGAAAAACCACAAATTAAAACAAAACTGTACGCGCTCAGCGCCACTTTTCTTACTCATCGCTCTGTTCCATAAACTTTACCTATAGTTTGGTTCCGAAAGCATAAAGAAAAAAAAAACTGGGAACAGAGGCAATGGCAAATGCTGGGACGAGAAACTTCCTTATTCCGTAATAAGACTCTTCCTGCTCGAGTAACTACGCGGAATGTGAAGACCATGTTTGCCAGTCACGCATACATTTTTCTTAGTATTTCAGACCATGAATGCATTTTCAACCACGCGCGCTGACACCCGAGAGACATTTCTTTTTATATAAAAAGAGCATTTTAGTGTTAGAGGGATGAAACTTGATCAAAGTCCATTAGGCGTTGCACTTGAAACGTTCTATTGAGTCGGAATGTTTGTTTGGTGGAAAAAATATATATATGGGCGCGTGAGTTTTGGAAAGTTGTTATGCAGAATAATCAGAATGCGGCACTTCTCGCTTTTCTAGTGCAAAACTGTAACACGCAGGAAAAGAAATGCAGCTCCGCACGGAAGCTGAGAACAGATTTATTGCAGAACTTAGTGAACACTAAGCGCAAAATTTTGTGACAGAATAAGAGAAGGATTGAATAATTGCGCTAACTTTCAACAATTTTTCTTCGGAGAGCGTACACTTATGTACTCTAGAAGTGCGAGAAAAACAAACAAGAACAAACGACATCATTCACAAAGTCTACTAATGCCACGCGCGAAAGTCTTACATTCTCAGGAAATACAGTTATTTCGACAAACCACGCGAGGGGGACCGCTCACGTGGTTCAGCTTCAACAGAAAAAAAATCTTTTCTGCCTTTTCAGTGTGAAAACGCATAGGCCTGAAAAACCATTTCGTGTTATAATTTTACAAAAAATGACTCGTTACAAAAGTGTATTGCGTTGTTTTTGGAAAACTAGCCTGGCCTTTAGGAGTATTGGAACCACTTATCAGCTAAAATTCTGTTCGAGTTCTTGATTTCATCAAATTCTGTTCTATTCAACGCATGCGCACATTTTCCACTGATGTGAAAGACCTGTATTATTCACTGCCTCATAAATAAGTTCATAGTTGTGTAGAAGAATGTATTGAAAAGCTGGACTGTAAAAAGAGAGATAGAAAAGAGCAGGGCCGGGAGGTTAACCAGATAATAGCATCCGGTTTGCCACCCAGCACTGGGTGATGGGTAATATGGACAAGAAATAGGGTGCTGGGAGAGAGAGAGAGAAGAAGAAAGCACAAAAAAAAACTTAGACCATTTCCCGGAAGAAACCCTGATAGGAAGGAACCCTGATGCGAAGCAGCAGTGGTGCGCCTGGCATCGACTCGGTGGAAACGGACGTCGACGCGGGTGCTGGAATAATGGTTTGACGCGAAACTCGGTGTAGCTTTTACTCGCGTAAACGACGTCGCCATTCGCGAATGCACGTGGCCTCGCTAACCCCTGCAACGCCGGCGACGGCTGAATTAGGCTTAATCGCGTGGGCGGAATTTTCAGCGGGAGAAGGAGCGTCGTATTCCAGCGTCCTCTCCATCGCAGATAAACGATCCGAGAGAGTGTTACCCCTTGATGTGTGCTCGAACGTTGCGAGCGTTGGAGAGAGGGAAGCGAGCGAGAGGTGACAAGTACAGACATGTTTCAACGCGTACGTTAGGCGCGCCGCGTTAGGTTTATTGCGCGTGAACCGACGAGCCAGCGGCGTAGCGAGTGAAGGTCGCGGTAGCGGAGCGTGCGCATGGCAGGCGAGGGAGAAAGTGACGTCAGCGCGCACTGCGAGGGCAGCAACGTCACTCGTACTTAGGGACAGCGTTACAAACACTATAGTGAAAGAGCTGCTTCACATCTGAAACAAACACACACACACACACACACGCACACGCACACGCACACGCACACACGCACACACACACACACAAGACAGGTCGAGCTTTACAATCGTTCAGAGATGCTGGTCGATCGCAAACAGTGCAGTAGCACTTGCAAGGCCAGTGGCGCAGTAGCTCATCAAGTACTGGACTGTGAAGCGTTTCAGAACAGTGCTAGTGTGGCGTCTAGTGGTTCTTTTGTACTTTTATCCCCCTATTTGATAGCTACCTTTGTCTGATGGGACGGGAACCCCCATTTTCAAAAGGAAGGCACATCATGCATCGGGTCATGCACTGTTTAAATCTTAAGTGACTTGTTAGCCCAGCATCACAGAACCGTTTCCATCGACCTGCGTCATATGAAAAGTACGCGCATTGTTAGGTTTGTTAACGCCCTGATTCTTCTTTTCTGTGATCGCATGCCATGTGCCCTAAACATCCCCAGCTTTATCAGGGAACGGTATAAATGCCTCTCTTTGATTCACGAGTGGTTAACTAAGAATAATCTCGGATATTTACAGATAGCTCTCACTTTTCACCAAGACTTTACCTGTTGGGAGCACCTACCCAGTAGCAGCAAACCTCTGCTTCCGTACCACTCTCCCCACACAAAACTCGTAAAAAAAGGTACCGTAAATTCGCGCTTTCGTAATGCTTTACAGACAATTTTAATGGCCGGAAGTTTTTATGCGCTATCAGAGTTACCGTCGAATGCCGGCTACCCACAAGTTTCGGTCGCGGATACTTGGGTTAAGAAGCTTCACTTATCAAAATAAGCCCTCCCAGAAGTTGAGTCAGTAAGGCTTCAGAAGTCGCTCTAGTTCCGTACTTTGTTTTCGGCAACTTGAAAAAGGTTAGAAAACGGGAAAATGTGAAGGTGTTTTTTTATGCCACACACACACACACACAGGAAGCTGTCGTACGTGTGTAATAAACATGTTTCTTGAAGAAAATGTATGGATCATGTTGGCTGAATACGGGCCTAAGAGTTGAACCCACGAATTGTTATGTAGTATTATTCGAAATGTCTTTTAACAACAAGAACAACAACGACAACAACAACAACAACAACGACAACAACAACAACAACAACAACAACAACAACAACAACAACAACAACAACAACGATGACGACGACGACGACAACAACAACAACAACATTAAAGAAAATACTATGTTTACTGCATAAAAGTACGTTATTAATGATATCAATTTTTTGTGTTGAAATTCTTATTGAAAATGAAGGAATGTGCTTTATTTTAGAGTGAAGTATAAAATCTTGTGATGAGTGCTTGAGTTTAGAAAGGAAAGCTGAAAGAACGTTTAGAGCTATCGACATCAGTGTAAAGAATGACTCTTTACGCGACTCCGTTAAACACGTGTTAACCGAGTTTTGCCGAAATTTAAAGAGTAGCATGTCGTAACGGCAGGTGTAACATACAAATTTAGTGCAGTTACGTTCCTGTATGATTGATATGGCTGGGAGAGAGAAGGAAAAGACGTTATTGAACACAACGGGCCGGCACAATAAAACTTGTTGAGCTAATTGGTTATTCGTCATATTGTAAGATATTTAGCGCAACCTTCACTTTCGAAAACACTCTCACAAACACTCACACATCCACCAGAGTGACACACACGAGACTCATCGCTTAGTGTCGCGTTTGTTACTCGGGTGGATGTCTGAGTATTTGTGTGAGTGTTTGCGAGAGTCAAGGCTGCGCTAAATGTCTTACAGTATAATAGGCCGACAATTTGGTCTCGGTGGCTTTAGGTTCCAAGACTCGGGCGACATCCTAGGCTTGCCTAACCGCCCACAGCTGGTCGTTATGAGTAAAAAAAAATGTTTTCTCAGATATAAGGCGCTCTAAATTTTACATAGGTTCTTTTCCAGAATTTTTCAACAGTTTTTTTTCGTGTCTGAATGCGTGAACAACAACAAAATATTTGTGCATTCACTTACAATGACCAGTCTTTTATGTTGTTTTTATTAAATGCCGAAAATCACACAGAGGCAACCTCAGCGTTTGCCTTACGAATATTTCCACGCATCAGATTTGGGGCAGAGCGTGCGAGCCACAGCATTTCTCGTACGCAACTTCATTGCGAAGCTGTTAATATGATCATTTTCAGAAAGCGATAAAGTCCTGGCCCAGCGCGTTCATACAAGCTTACATTTCTTCGAGCGCTTCTTTATTTCAGCGTGATAGAAACAAACATACGAACGAATTCTCTCGCAACGATAAAGAAACACACGCTCATGTATGCAGTGTGACGAGGAAATCCATCGGGGTGCAAGGAAGCTACGAGTCCCGTCGCGATGCAGTGTGCGTGCCCTTGCA
This sequence comes from Rhipicephalus microplus, assembly GCF_043290135.1. Lineage (NCBI taxonomy): Eukaryota > Metazoa > Arthropoda > Arachnida > Ixodida > Ixodidae > Rhipicephalus > Rhipicephalus microplus. Next base: position 1,333,517 of record NW_027464625.1, on the reverse strand, counting down.
TTTATTGCATCATCATGGAGTTTAAAGCACGTCACGTACCAATGTACTTGAAGAAACTGAAACCGGGGCAATTTATCACGTAGCAGAGGCGCGGATGTCGGCGCGTAGTGCGCTGGTGGGGTCGCATTCCACGGCGCGGATCTGCATATCAAAACGATCTCTCCATCGGCGCCTCTCTACCTCCCCGGAGTGCGAGGGAGCACCAGCACTGCTTCGCACGCTTACCGACGGTCGGGCTTGAACTTTTGAGTTGAATTCCTGATTGCTCTGCGAGCGAAACATTCATGTCGAGCCTGCTCTTTTGCGTTGTTTCGAAGTTGAGGCTCAGTTTACTCTATCCCAGCGCCGGGACGTCAATCTTCATTGCGAAATCAAAAAAAGAAAAAGGCCTAGAAATTTATTGTTTTTTTTCTGCTATATTAAGGCATCTTGAATCACTATGTTTGCTTTTTTAGGGAAAAAATTGAGCAAGCATTTCGAGAGAGAGAGAATAAATGGAGTGAAAGGCAGTGAGGTCAACCAGAAAGGTTAGCATTGCGTTTGCTGCCCTACACGTAGGGGAGGGAACTGGGGAGGAAAATGAGGAAGAAATCGACGAGAAAATTAGACGCGCGAAAAAAAAAAGAGTGGGGTAGCTATTATATTCAATAGACCGCTACCACGCAAAAAGTTCAATAAGGCCTTGACTGATCTTCGGTGCGAAGACATGTCGTGTCGGAATTCAAACAATGATTGTTATGGTAAGAGCCTCTCGTCAAGGCGGGTTTGAAGCAGCAGCTATAGCGGCAGTCTGTGCGTGCTGTAGCGAGGGCAGTCACACAGAAGGTGCTCTATCGTTTCATCGCTGCCACAATGATCGCATTTCGGAGGATTTGGCTATGCCTACGTAGGTGCGCTGATGAAGAGACAGTGCAATACACGTAGAAAAAATGATAACAACTTCTGGGGTCGTACGTCGCAAATTCACGATATGAAAGACGTCCGTATAGAAGGCTCCGGAAATTTTCTGAGTCTACTCAGTCTAGTATTCTTCGACGTGCGCCTAAATCTAAGCCCATGGGACTTGGGAATTTCGGCTCTTTCGAAATGTGGGTATTGAGCAGCCTCTTGGTGCTTAGGATAGTGGCCTCCTGCAGGCTTCGGGACGTCTGGTGACACACTGCAGATGGTGCATATGCAATCCAGTGTTTGAAGGAATAAAAATTGGGCGCTGCTTGAGCAACAAGTCTACAAGAGTAGTGGACGAAGGCTGCACCGTAAAAATGGCTGTATAGGGGGTGTGCGTGTGAAAGCGCTTCGTCAATAGTACTCTGCGAAAAAGAAATGGAGCTGATAAACGAGGCTAGATTAATAATAATAATAATAATAATAATAATAATAATAATAATAATAATAATAATAATAATAATAATAATAATAATAATAATAATAATAATAATAATAATAATAATAATAATAATAATAATAATAATAATAAAGGTTGTTGCGTCCCAAAACCACGATATGATTATCACAGAAGCTGCAGTGGGGGGCTTCGGAAATTTGGACGGCCTGGCGTTTATTAACGTTAACCGACATCGGTTACACGAACCTCTACCATTTCGCCTCCACCAAAACGCATCCCCCGTACTCGGGATCGAAACCGACACCTTCGGAGCAGCAGTCGAGGATTGTGTTCATTGATCCAGTAGAGCGGACAAGTGATGCTAGATGGCGGCGGCAGCATCTCGGCGCATACATGTGGATACCATTATATTTACCTTCTTCGTTCGCTGAAACAGTTGTTAGTCAGCGCCATAGGTCGGCAAAACTTTTGGAGCGCACTCCGACTCACCAGTGAAATATACTTTGTTCTTCGGGCTCACTCAGACTCACGGCTCGATCTAAGCCTGAGCGAGTCGTCTTACGAGTCGGTTAGTCTATAATTAGCTTTTTTTGACAATAGTGTCAATGCAATGTAACACCAATATCTGACTTAATCTGTATTATTCTTGGCGTCGTTTGATGTAGTACCGTTCAATACCAGTTATAAGTGCTCGCAAACCAGTGAGGTCATTTTTCTTTGAATAGATGACAAGTTAAGTTATAATTATCAAGAACTTTTCGCGAAGAGTTAAGGGAAGATGGTCAAGGCATACCCCTAAGTAATTCGTGCCTCTGATCAATAAATATTGAGATTCTGTATGAACGACCCTGCTTGAAATACGTGTGAGCAGGCGTGAGTATAGATGTGATTCTAGGTAAGGCTCTTAGTAATGCTGACGACGAGTATATGTGAGAACTTAGCGCTGATGTGTTCTGTATGTGTCTTTCTTCATCTTGTCTTGTTCTTTTTGTAGCTTACACAAGGAAAGTTGATCACGTTTAACCAACTAGCCCATGGTCAACATGTTCTATTGGTACTACTGCCTCTACACTGGGACTACGCTGAGAGCTTTGCTGCCGACTGCTACTTTATAATTGAACGGCTTCCATTGTGTTCATTGTGTATTTCATCACTGTCTAGTCACTTTATTGTATTTTTGTGAATATGGTATTTATTCGAGTGAACCAGCAATGTCTAATCAGGGGACGGGTGATCGAGAGGGGTGAAGAAGTATAAGACGAGTGAGGAAGCTATCTTCCAAGAGCATATCGCATAAACGACCGAACGTATTTTTGTAGTGCAACGCATCAATAGCGCATTTCGCTTCATCTAATATCAGGCTAGACTGAAACAATGCTTCGAAGATGAGGAATAACTCGGCCCCTATTTTACCTCTTAGGTACTTTTTCCCGTTTTTCGAAAGCGGTCATGCGTTTCAACATTTCACCGGCGGCTTTCGCAATCTTCCCTCGGGTGTTTGCTAGTCACTGCTTATTCACCGCGTTGTTTACGGAGACGTTGATGGCGAACCTCAGCCGTGCTGACCGCTTTAAAGTTCATCCGTGGGCCCATAGTTTGTTCGCGTGAGACGGCTTTGCTCAGAATCGCGATACTGCCTCAGGCACAGAGGCGAGGAAAAGATATAGCGGCGCAGGGAAAGGAAATATATACAGTAGACCCCATGTAGGCCCATAGACATGGCCTTCGAGATGCTTCGTTTGCTACGTCGGTATTGAAGGAGTCTAGAAGCATTACTCGGACTTGTTGGAAAAACGCACCTTGCGGAAAGCAGACGGGGCCATGGAATGCTTAGCCAAATAGTCAGTCGTGCGCATAGCGTAATGCTAAAAGAGGAGCACGCAGTTTCTGTTTTCTGAAGCGTTCTTTATTCAAATGTAGGCCTCTTCTCACCCTCACCGGTGGGCAGGTGCCTGGGATTGGACGTCACTTTCCTGTCACGCGACATCAGGAAAAGTTATCGGCCAGTAGCAGACATAAGTCAAGAACACTATTTTATCGGATGCGCTTGTTCCCGTTGATACTGTGTGCAATAGTTGTTGCAAATAAATAAACCAGCTGAAATGTGAAAATTCTTCATTGCGAGTTTTCAAAAAAAAATTGACTCACTTCCAGTAGTGGCCAAATTTCGTCTGCTGAATTCAGCGCGCGCTGGCACGTTCAAACGAGGAAACTCAAGTTTGGTGGTATACTGACTTTTTGATATTGCAGCCTCTTGTGCGTAGCTTGGGTCGATTAGTTTTGAATGTCATGATTGGCCTCAAATCTTACAAAAATTGTTCGTAGAGTTGAGTTTTAACGCCACGGATTTCGCGCTAACTTTATTAATACGCGCAGAGATACAGTGGCAAACAAGTTCTCAATTAACAGGCCCGAAAGCGGTCCCTTGTGAACCATGAGGGTTGAATTATAGCTGATGGTTTTAACTCTATTATTCATTCACAGAGAATTCACACGATTATATAACTATTATATAATACACTTTACGTTGAAGATATATCCCGTAGATGCGCCTACATAATCGCCGTTCTAGCAGTAATGTCGAAATAACCCATCATGAATTCCACTGTCCACTTACACAACGTACTTTTGCTTCCAGTCGCGTTCAAAGAACAACCGTCGGCCTGTGTTTAGATTACGTAAGGACACTACATAATTTGTGGGGCGTCAAACATGCCTATGTGAACACGTTCGGCTTTGAATTCTTCGGTTGGCCGTGTCGTGCCGTTAGAAAAAAAAACGATAAACGTAGGCCATCTGGAGTACTTCTCCGTATAGCGACAATGCTTCGCTCACATGAAATTTGGGGAGTATGACGAAGGTATCTTCCCTATAGCCGAACGTATGTGCCTTTCGTGGGCGTATTCTGTGGTGCAATATTCGTATTTTCTGCCTCGGGCTGCATGCGTCGTCTAATGGCAGTAGCGTGTTCTCAGCTGCTCTAAGACCATCCGTGTTGGGAGGTTTTGGGCCAGCCTCCACTGATAACCCCTCATAGATGAGGCCGACACACTGAGCAGAACGTCTTCATCATTCGAGAACTCGGCCACGACTGACTGTCAACGGCCACTGAGCGTGAGCAGAGAGATTATCCGTGTCCACCGTTCTCTTCTACTGTCGCCACGCTCGCGTCTGCCACTCCTATAACATATAAAAGTTACACAGGCAGGCGCCAGAGTCACAAAGATTGTTACACCCCTACATTAAGAGCATTTCAAGTGACCGTACGGTCGCTAGCTGTCGCAGGAGCAGCACGCGCAGCATGAGCAGATAAACAGTAATCGATTTCCAGAATCAGCACTTATCTGTTATACTCGTTTTAACGTGACCTGCAGAGGGTTCTCTCGTTCTGGCTCAGAGACCACCGTTTACTAATCTTACTAATTCAACGTTATTGTTAAGCACCATGCCACCGCGTTAAAGCGAATGCCAAAGGCGTGCCCCGATGTCAAGCTAATCGAATAACGTTGGTCAAACACTACATCCACAAGTTTACCAGTCACACGTCTTCCGAAAAGTAAAAAAAAAAGTCAATACCCTCGCACTTCTCTCATGTGAACGTCTTGCACAGGTGACGCAGTACGGATAAAAAGAAGTACCACAGTTCGCCCCAGAGAAACTCAGTGTCGTTTCGAACAACGCGAAATCTTGAAATGCGCACGCTACTGGAAAGGTTGCACGCAATATTATGAACAGCACTCTGTGTTAATCCTAGTATTTGAACAAATGCCGTAAGATGCACGAAATATTTGAGATAGGGTACAGCGAAACATGGCGGAGTGTTCTTACAATGCACAGTGTCGTGCACAGTTTTTGTCTGCCTAATTGGTAATACGACAATATTGCCTTGTAGGGGTGGGGAAAGGGATAAAAATAATAATAGAAAGAGAAAGTTATAGAAGACTGAGCACTTGCCACACATGAGTGAAGAAAGAAGAGATATGAAAGATGGCGACATAGTCGAATGGGGCACCAACTGGCGACAGCTACACAGCGTTAGAAGATCGCAGACGGCGGGCCCATAGGCGAGAGCTGCGCTGGCGTTGGAGATCGCAGACAACACAGCCGTTCAACACAGAATCCACCAAGCGGGTCCTGAGGAAGGCGGGGCAAAACGAACAACGCAGCCCTCTCTTTTGGAATGAAGTGCTTTGAGGGAGAATGCCTCAGGCAAATATAGCGATCGTTATTGAAGACGATAGTTTTCTAGGGGTACTTTGACGCACAAACTTTGGTCTGTCCTGTCTCTCTGTTTGAACATTTGTGTGTTTTTTCGTCGTAACAATAACTTAAACGACACCAGACGATACTTCAAATGGCCAAGCCCATCCGCAGCACCCACCGATATTGCTCAAGTTTCAGCGTTCATGCTTGTGTGATTGTCAATTCGAAAGCAACTATTGCGCATACCTGAGGCACCATAAGAACACGTCGATATTTTCTATCTGTGGCTTTATGCTATGGAAGGCACACATAAGTAATTCTAACGAACGTATCGTTTACCACGCTGCGCTGACAGTGCTACACGATGCTCAAAAAGGCAAGTGTTTCCAACGCTCTGCTAAGACGTAGGTGGTGGCACCTACCTGTCGCCTTGCGTTCTACACCTTATCACATCTGAGACGGGCGCGCACGCCGCGCGCTTCGTTTTTCGAGATGACCGCCAGATAACGCTCATGTCTCACGTGTGACGTGACTTGATGCGCTCGTTCGCCTCCGCTGCACGCTCGAGGCACTCTGACGCAGCGCCTCCAAAATACCATTCACCAGTTTTCTAGCACAGAACATCAAATAAACGTTTTGTTCACTCTCTCCAGACGCAAGACTATCGTATTTCGACAACATTTGCAGTGAAACATGCAAATACAGGGCTAATTTTTTTCTGCTCTTTCACTTTGGCTTTCCGAAAATTTCTTTCAGCTATATTATGTTCCTGGGAGGCGTCCAACTGATTTCGGGGTGTTTTCCACACCAAGCGCGAGGGGTGGTTCATAAATTTTTTAACGTGATAGCGTTAAGCAACCCCTTTCGCAATAAAAAAAAATGTGGCGTCGTGGGCTCGGCGACGGCGTCTTTTGTTGTAAGCGAAAAATCAGCGTTGTCCGTGAGGAGAAATTTGAGGCAGACGCAAATAAAGAACTGATAAAATATATTCAGCTTTAGGTGACTGGGAATTTGAACCTACAACATTTCGCTCCGTGACATCATGCGTTTAGCCGCACGGCCACTAGGAATTTATTCTCTATAAGTACCTGACAGTAGACCAGAGGACGCGACGAAGCTTATTGGGCCACCTCAGCGTTGTTGGTACCGACCACCAGGGATATCAAGAAAATGAAACACTCGCTGAACACATTGAGACGCCGAAGTGTCAAGGCCCTTTTGGCGCGTTTTCAAAGAACGCTTCCTGGGCGCTCAGGTAATCAGCCGTGACCCCTGCTCACTACTAGACAGAGAGAGAGAAAACATTGATTGAAAGAAGCTTGTGAGTGAAGGTGGGAGGCTCCCTTATTCCAGGAACCCTCTGGCTTGGACAGCCCGCCGAGCGATGAGTTGACGCTGCTCGACAAGGTCCGGCGGGGAGATCGCAGCCTCCCACGCTTCACTGAGGAGGTCTTGGTCCGCATCTGGAGCTGCTGCTCGTAGTCTTGGGACGCTTACTTTGCACTGCAGTAGGAGGTGCGCCAGAGTGTCTGCCACATTGCAGTGAGGGCAGATGTAGCTGTGCAACGTTGGCCTCATATGGTGCAATAGTACGCCGTGGGTGAACGTGTTATTTTAAAAACGCCCATAGTCAGTGCCTTCGTCTCTTGTGAGTTTTGGATGTGGCGGAGGGTATAACCTGCGTTCGAGCCGATAATGTTACAGTAATGCATGGTGCGTTAGTGGTATGGCTTTTCTTGTCTCTGATTCTGTTGTTAAGTGGGAGGTGTCTCGGATCTTGTATGGGAATGCCCGGTTGACGCATTCGCGGGCTGCGGTGTGTGCCGCTTCATTTCCCTCGAGACCCTCATGACCAGGAATCCACACGATGCACGTGTAGGGAGGAGGATTGTCCACGCGCTTTAGTAGCCTAATCGCCACCGTGGAGACCCTGCCTTTCAGGTAGTTCCGTGCCGCTGTTTGTGAGTCGGTAAAGCCCACGATGGGATCCTCACTCGTCTGGGTGGCGAGTGCTATAGCAGCCTTTTCAGCTGTTTCCGCACGTTTGGCGAGGATAGTCGCCGATGCCAGTACCGCGCCCTTGTAATCTGCGACGGTAATCGCGAAGGCATTACGTCTCGGATATTTGGCTGCGTCCACGTATCGCGCCTGCGGGTCATTGCGATGTTTTTTCCAGATCATTTTAACCCTGGCAAGCCGCCTTTCTCGGTGATGTTGAGGATGCATGTTCCGAGGTATCTGCTGAATTTCAAGGCTTTCTCGCAGCTGTGACGGTATTTTGCCTTTGTGTTCTTCGTTGGGTTCTAGAGTGGTCTGGTATCCTGTGCGTCGAAGGACGGCTTGCCCTGTGAGTGACAGCTTGAGTCTCTCGACCTGGTTGATGAGGTGTGCTTCGGTGAGTTCTTCCCACGTATTATGAACTCTCATGCGAAGCAGTCGGTCAGTGGAGGCGGCTGGTGGCATTCCTAGGGCAAGCTTTGTAGCCTTTGGTATCAGCAGATTAAGTTTTTGTTTCTCCGCTGTCTTCAGGTTGAGGTAGGGAGTTCCGTACGTTATGCGGCTGTAAAGGAGAGCTTGTACCATTTTTAGGGTGTCGTGCTCTTTGAAGCCACTGCGGCGATTAGCCACCCTTCGGATTAGGTGGGTGAGCTGTGTCACAGTGTTCTGCAGCCGGGGTAGGGCAGCGGAGCCAGACCCATCTTTATGTATGTGTAGTCCAAGGACTCGAAGCGTGTCAACTTGTGGTATTTGGACTCCCTGTAGAAAGACTTGTGGGTCAGGAGTGTCGTAGCTTGGTGGTCTACCTCGGGTGCGTGCCGCAAGTACTAACAGTTCCGACTTTTCCGGAGTACATTGGAGGCCGCAGGTCTTGAGATATCCTTCAGTGATGTTAACCGCCTCTTGAAGTCGGTAATCCTGTTCACCCGTGCTTGAACCTCCTGTCCACATAGTGATATCATCGGCGTAAAACGCGTGATGTATCCCAGGGACAGCGTCCAAGAGACGTGGGAGCTTAAGGAGGGCCAAGTTGAAAAGCACTGGTGATATCACTGAGCCCTGCGGCGTGCCTTTGTTAGGGAGTTGAAAAAGCTCGCTCCTGATATTGGCAATCCCTACAGTGGCAGTGCGGTTGGTGAGGAAAGCCAGCATATAGGCGTATGTCTTGGCACCGCAGCCGACATCTTCCAGGCTACGCAAAATGGCTTCGTGGCTCACATTGTCAAATGCACCCTTTACGTCCAAAGCTAGAACAGATGACTTACTGTGCTTGCTCAAGCGGAGAAGAATATCTTCCTTTATCTGCAAGAGCACGTCTTGTGTGCTGAGCATTTGGCGGAAGCCGAACATGGTGTTAGAATAGTGACCATTGTCTTCGAGATGTGTGGTGAGCCGCTCGTTTACCATGTGCTCAAAGAGTTTCCCAGCGCAAGATGTAAGGGAAATGGGACGAAGATTCGCAATCGAGATTGGCTTGTTTGGCTTGGGTACCATGGTCACCTCTGAGTGCTTCCAGGCTTGTGGTAGCTCGCCCTTCCTCCAGCAGTCGTTATAGTGCCGAAGGAGCGCCGTCAACGCCTGGGGCGGTATCTGTCGTTGGTGCTTATTGGTCACTTCGCGTTTTTCCGGGCTCGTGCTGCGCGTGAGCTTAGCAAGGGCCACGTGTAGCTCTGCCAGCGTGAAAGGCTGGTCTAGTGCTTCGTTCGGTGCTCCGCTCACTACTAAAAAAGAAAATAATATGCACTGGCAAGTCTGGTTTTGCTGCGTCTATTCGCTAGGCTACGCATAGGAAGACTCGGTTTTGCTGCGCCTATTCGCTAGGCTGTATGTTCTGGCGCTACCATCGGATTTCGTAAACTGCCTTGCCGGGTGCCTATACTGTGCTAATGGCGAGCTATACGTATGTACGTACTTTGCAATGACAGACGACTGACTATCAACCACGAGACGGCGCAAATACCTCAAGAGGGCTCGCCTCGTTATGTTTCATCGCGCTGCATGCATGGAGGAGCCAAAAAGCGTTCACACGGTTTTTTTTTTGCTGTACAGGTCAAGTGTCTACCGTGAGGCGAAGCCACGCTAGCGATGGGAAAGCGAAATGAACACGGTACGATTGCTCTTTCGTGTTCTATTCTTGAAAAAGACCGGCAAGCGTCCTACAAGTCGAGTGCTTCTTCTCACCCATTCTTGGTGGTGAAGCTTGCTGGGCAAGTTGGTGACTCATGATGGTAGGAACAGCACGGACGTATAGTGCGGAACCAAGAATTAAGGGATACATCTCGTCGTCGCATGTAACCCTTTTGCGTCCCGTGTTTTACATCCACGCTGCTTGCATTGCCTCCTTTCCTTGTTTGAGGAGGATGCACGGATTAATCCGCGAAGAGTCCTACGATTCCTCGTTTTAGAAGCGACCGGAAAGTTCCCCACTGTGCTTCTACTTCCCCTATTGTTTTGTGAGCTTCGCCTGACTACGTCTCGGAAACATTTGCGCTATCGCCACCCGGGCGGAAAGAAGGAACCAAGTCATGACCATAGCGAACATGGGAAAAAATCAGCGTCTACGTTTAAAACTACTTCTTTTATTTTGCGTTTCCCCACTTCCAGCAACCGGTTCGTTGGGCGCGTTCACCTTGCGTTGGCCGCGCCAACAACTTTCTCCGTTTCCTCTACAGGGAATCCCAGTGAGCGGCCCCTTGGCTGTCTGTCAGCTTCTGGGAATCCCGGACGCTTCCAGTACATTAAAAGAAGGATTGAATGCCGCTACAACAGAGCCTGCACATGAGAAGACGCACTAAATATATTTAAAAAATGAAGCAGTGGAGTGACATGCACAGAAAGAACTGACACAGAAAGAAGTAGGATATTTTTTTTTCTTCGTCTACGCTTGATATCCACAGAATCCTTTTAAAAGCCGTACTGCAGCGCACGTTGAATTTGTTCGCACGTCATCCGCATCTTGGTGTTCTCAGTTCAGATTTATTTTGCTGCCAGCGCCTTCTATTTCATATTAACTTTACGTGGCTTACATTTTTTCGCATTCCCCCTTCCCCCTTTTTTTTGTTCTCGGTGACTCACACGTCGATATTTCCCAGCACGGTCAAATGGTTTCACTTTTGTAACTCGTCCTCGTTTACGTGTTACGTGCGATGTTCTTTTTTTTTTAAATACAAACTTAGTCTCGGCGAGACGCTTCGCGTTTTTTTTATAGTTTAAACCCTTCCTTCCCCGTCTCGCCCCGTCTACACAGTGCAAAAAACTGCGAACATTTATTGCACACGTCGCCGTACTTCCAGGTCCAACTTCTCGACAGATTGTGACAACTTTGACGCAAGAATTTCCCAATAGCATCAGCAAAACGAGGTGTTTCTTTCTGTGTTGTTCCCAATACCAGAAGCTCTGCTGGGATTCATACGTTGCCGCTAGCGGCGATAACTTTCACTTATCGCCATGTTATATTGACACAATTGGTTCGTACAGGTTCAAACCTTCGTGTTCCGCCATCTAGCTGTTGTCTGTAACTAGATAAAATATTAATGGTGCAAGCAAAAGAAGGTGACTATTAATATTATCTGTACTGCATTACGTGCCTAAATAAGGTTTGATAATGAAGCAGGCCGAAGTGGCGGGCTTCGGAAAGAGGCTTCAATCATCCGGTGTTTCTTTGACGAGCGCAATGGCATCGCGCAGTGTATACGGGAGCCTATACCATTCCCCTTCTATCGAAACGGGACCCGCGCCCAAGGTCGAACTCGCGAACTTCAATTCAGCAGCTGAGTACCGTAACCACTACACAACCACACTGGACTAAAAAGAAAAAAAAGGTCACTTAGCTAGATAATTGACGCCTTTTGCGCAATAGATGTGTCCATGTCTACGTCAGTGACTTTTATTGTCAACTTACAAGAAATACTACTCTATTCGAGAAATCCCGACGACAGCCTATACCAACATATTTATTAAATCTTGCTGATATAAGCCAGTTGGCGTTGAATCAGATACATCTTTTAGCGCAAGGAAAGGGAAGGAAATAACTGTAGGAAAGAGAAGACAGCGCACATTTCGATTGGTACCTTGCGCACTTTCTCGTCTCTGAAATGTTGCCTTGGTTATTTCCTATGCGCTAAAGAATGTCGTACGTGGCTGGTACTATTATTTCGCATGTTACTAATCAGTATTCTGTAAACATTGTGTCGAAAACAGCGCTGACTTCTTTCATGCTTGCTTATCTAGGCCATCGTACATAGACAGCTCCGCTAGAGATCTGGTAAAAAAAATGCCAAGCAGCCCAACGAGGACTGTGGGGAAATAAACCGAAAGAATACAAAAGTTCGTCGGAGCATGTGCGTTCGAATCGTTTTACAGTGGTCGAAACAAGAGAGAGAGAAAGAGAACAGAAGGAGAAAGGCAGGAAGGTTACCCAGGGCTGAGCCCCGGTAGGCTACCTTGTACTGGGGAAGGGGAGAGGGTGACGGAAATTCATAGAGGAGGAGTGTCACTGGAGCCAATATTTGGATTCGCTTATCTTGGATGAGCCAGGAGACCTTGCTTCACTTGACTAAGACAAAACATGCATTACGTATTGGTGTACGTCAACGGGAAACTAAAATGAGTGGGAGGGGGGAGTGGGGATAAACGCTTTTTTGCCATGCTGAAAGGTTAATATTGGGAAATCGAGAAAGACGTCTTTTGAATGGCTTCACGTTTATTAAAACACAATGTATGTCGAGGCATGTCAGAAACGATATTGATAGATAGATTGATAGATAGATAGATAGATAGATAGACAGACAGACAGACACATAGATAAATAGATAGATAGATAGATAGATAGATAGATAAATAGATAGATAGATGGGACATTACGAAGCGGACACGACAAGCGAAAGCTTTCAACTGAATTTAACGAAAAAATCTGAAGAGAAAATAACTCTAGGAAAGGAATTTTTTTCATATTCATTTTCATTTTATTTTCTCTAAAGGCCCGAAGGCATTACATAGGGGGGGGGGGGAAAGATTGGCTTTTACAAAAGATTTCACAAAACAACAAGAAAAATAGCGTTGTTCAATCATTAGTGCACATAGACATGCATGTGCAGTCAATAAAAAATGTGCAAGAGAAGAAAAAAAAGAACTGCTAAAAAAGTACGTACAAGTTCTCCGTAAACACGAAAAAAATCAATAAAAACATTTACAAAGAGCACTTGCGGAACAAAGATCATACACAGTTTACCTACAGATGTGTACCCAGGGCAAGCAGAAAGTAGAAGTATTTACAAAAAAGCAATACAATGATTCGGACATATACGTAATGAAACATAAGATGATTTCTGTTATGGACTGGAATGCACCTAGACGAAGTTAAAATGTCTCAGAATCTGTAAGAGTGTCGTTGGTCTTCTCAATGAATTGTGTGTGGCAATAAGAACTGTTGAAGGATTTCTGAATATTTATCAGCGTTTATTTTTTCAGCTCTATATCTCGGCAATTGATTCCACTCTTGTATAGACAAATGAAGACAAGAAAAACAAAGTAGATCAGTTTATGCGAATGGTTGACGAACTTTAAAGAAATGATCTAAGCGTGGAAATTTTGCATTTGGCGTCGTTAGCAATGAGGTAGCAAAAGGTAAAGGGTTGTGATATAAATTATGGAAGAAAACTAAATGAGACACCTTTCATCTGCATTTAGTGTTGCAAGTTCAAGGCTCTGTTTGATTTTAGATGCACTTGAATAGGAAGAATATTCGGAGGTGGTAAACCTGGAAGCTTTGTTTGTAATGATTCTAGTCCCTTAGTGAGGTATGATTGGTGAAGGCTCCAAATAATTGAACAGTACTCAAGTTCAGATTGGACTAATGAGTTGTAGGCAAAAAGTTGCGTGTCTTTATTACCTTGGCGGAGTGTGCGTTGAAGGAAACGAAGACTTCGAATCGATTTACACAATACTAAGCCAATATGTATATTCCAGGTCAAATTCGAAGTTAAATAAACGCCTAACTACTTGAATTACTCAACTGCATCATTGGTCTCACTATTTATTGTGTAGGCGTGCAACACTAATTGATTGCTAGTAGTAAACTGCAAAAGTTTTGTTTTCTTATTGTTAATACTCATCTGCCAGTCGTGACACCACTCACCCAATTTTCGCAAGTAATTATTAATTTCTTTACAATCATTTTGGCCAGAAAGAACACAAGAAATAACGTAATCGTCTGCGAATAGACGAATCCTTGAGTTTACACGCACGTGAACATCATTATTGAAAATTAAGAACAAAGTTAGTCCCAATACTGAACCCTGGGGTACACTGGACATGACATATCTGAAGTCGGAAACAACACTCTCAATCAAGACCGTTTGGTGCCTATCACGCAAATACTCTTGAAACCAAACCTGTGTATCTATTTGACATGTCTTCATTTTATGTATCAAACGCATGTGACCTATCCTGTCAAAGGCTTTCTCAAAGTCAATGAACACTGCATCAGTTTTCGTTAGTTCATGCTAATTGGTATAAATTTCGGTAGTTCGAAAAGCTGTCTCTCGCAAGAGCATACCCGTTGAAAACCAAGTTGGTTGGAAAATAGAATGTTATTTTCAGCCATGTATTTTATTATCTGAGAGGACAGAATATGTTAAAATAATTTGCGAGTGATAGATGTTAATTATATAGGGCGATAATTTGCCAATTCAATGTTGTCCTCCTTTTTAAATATTGGCACTACATGAGCAAGTTTCCAGTCATTAGGAATTTCGGTAGTATGTAATGATTGTTGGCAAATGAGTGCAAGTGTAAGGGCTGAGTAAACCTTAGGAAGTTCCAGCAATTTCATGCTAATACCATCGGGACCAGGACTTCAGTAAAATAGCAAACGATCGATAGCTTTCTCAACTCCATTAGATGTTATAATTATGTGACACATTGGAGATGTGTCACAATCTGGTGCAGCAATATTGCTCATCCTGTCAGTGCTAAGGGTTTTTTTTCTCACAAATACACTACAAAAGTATGAATTAAAAGCATGCGACAAATCACGCGCACTCAAGAGAGAACCATCTGGTGAAGATTGGTCTTCCTTCCTAACTTCCTTTGTCCCGGAAACGGTAGCGCAGTATTTTAATCATAAAAAGTGTGCATAACTTATGTAGTACTAATTTTAATCAGTACCTGCCGCTCTGTTGTGTGATAGTTATGGTTTTCAGCGGTTGACTCCAAGGTCGCAGCCTTGAATCCTGGCCGTGAAGGCCGAATTTCGATGGAGGAAAAATGTCAGAGGTCCGCTTACTTTGATTTAGGTACACGTTGTAGAACCGCCGTGGGTCGAAATGCCTGGGGCCCTTCGCTACAAAGTCTCTCATCATGTCGCTGCTTTGGGTTGATTTGTGGGGTTTAACGTCCCAAAACCACCATTTGATTATGAGAGACGCCGTAGTGGAGGGCTACGGAAATTTCGACCACCTGGGGTTCTTTAACGTGCACCCAAATCTGAGTACACGGGCCTACAACATTTCCGCCTCCATCGGAAATGCAGCCGCCGCAGCCGGGAATCGAACCCGCGACCTGCGGGTCAGCAGCCGAGTACCTTAGCCACTAGACCACCGCAGTGGGGCATCGCTGCTTTGGGAATTTATCCTCCAACAGTTATTTGGTTATTACATTTACAGTAGACCGATAATGATAGCGTACAGGTGCCTTCCTCATGTTCGTTTCTTAATAAAGTTGTTAATGGCTGCAATACGCAAAACAATAAAACGAAATGGGCAATAGAGGAAGGGAAGAAGCAAAAGAATTCAGCAAATACACGTTGACGCAGAACCGTTGTAAAAACGTATCACTGACAGCGTGTGCGAAGAGCCACCACCACCTTTTTTCTCGATACGCTGTGCGGAGGAGACGGGCGTCTGGCAGTGACACGTTCATTTGTCGTGAGCAAGGAAACTTCTTTTTGTGCCAATGAAACAAAAGCATGTGCCCGTACACCGTCCAGGTTTATATCGGAGTTTGCTCGAGAAGTCAAAGTAAATCTGAAACATTATTTAAACTGTCCACTATACCATCCCGTTGAAGGGTGCGGGCTGGCTTGTAACGCAGTTCTTTCACGTCGGACACGTTCTTCCCCCGCAGCTATCGGCACAAAACAGGGCTGCTTTTTTAAAGCTTTCAGAGGCTAAACGCGGCACTAAACAGTCTTCTTGGTTAACGAGGCAATCGCCTGTTGGTTGAAGGGCAGTGAAAAATAACGTGACGAACGCCACTGCTCGGTTATTGTTATTTGTGAGAGTTACAGAACAATTTTTTTACCTTTGGTGGAACACAAAAAAATTGAACGGGTATTCTAAGTTCGTGACAGGAAGAGACAAAACTCTCTTTTGCACGTGTGTTTTCCTATATTTTTCGTTAACAATAATATCCCGTGTCGGGATTGACTAAGGCACTTTGTTACGTACATTTTAGCGTAAGACTTTCTTGTGAATACGGGCCTTAGTCTTCTTTTTTTGTATTAATGCATCGCAGGCATATTCTTTCATTTATTAAAGGCCGATAGTCGAATCTCCTCAAAGTGCTTTGGAAAGCCTGGCGCTGTTGAACTCGGGGACAGTGGCATCAGAGATGATCTGCAATCCCTATACGCAGTTGCAGTCATTGCACGTAGTTGAATCTGCCCCAACGATGCGTTAACTAAATGAGTTGGTGAACAATACGCCGAGCCACAGTTGACGCAGCATCATAGCGCTTTTATATTTATATGCCATTACTGATTACGACCAAACAGCACCGCTAACTTTGAAGGCGGCAGTGCCCGCACAAGCACGCAGCATGGGTCTAGTCACGTTTGGCCTAACCGTGTAGTCTTGCATTATTCATTGCCATTCCATGGCTTGAATTTTAAACATATTTGTTTTCACAGTTTCAAGTATTTTTTCTGATAAGAAAAGGCTGCAACACTGCGAGATCACCCCCATTCCCCCCTTTTTAATTGCTCTTTCAAGTCACTTGAATTCATTTTGGCACGAGGGCTATTACGAGGCTAGCGGACAAGAATTTTAAATAGCTGGAGCGTGTCAAAGTCTCTCCCTGCAAGAAGATTGAAACTATGGAGAGAAAAAAAATCGCACAATCAGAAAACCAGTTGTTCATTTCACCATTGCGCCATTCCTCTTCATCTCCTCTTCATTCGACCGCTTGGATGCTACAAGGCGCTAAAAAAAACAAACAAAAAACTCGCAGATCACTGGAAAGCTAAGAGAGGAGGTATAACGTGTGATAGATGATCGCTGGGCAAAACTTCAGAAGTTAGAATATTAGAACGCAAGACATAAGCCTAAAAACAATAGAGCCCGAAAGTTCGTGACGAGAAAACAAAACCACACGGGTATCAAGAAAGTGAGATACTTGCCCCAAAAGGTCAAGAACCTCAGGCCCGCTGGCATTGCGAGGTTTTGCTGGTGCTGGATACATGAAACAAAAGCACCACAGGCGAAAGAGCTAGTTAAATTTCAGTGCACTTTCGGAATCTCTATACTATTTGAAACAGGAAAAGAGCTGGTGAAATATTTCCTCTAATGTACAGTGCGCAAATGGATGGCACGTGATGTGTTCGTTCTTCTGCGGTTCGTTCGTGTTCGCGCTGTAATTTTACCAAAACATATGTGACTCTGCATGTATGTGTATTTGAAATAATTTGCCCCCTTTCTTCTTCTGTGTGTGCGCGTGTGCATGCACATCTTGGGTGATGTCTAGATTGACGTCGCATTGAAAACACACACAAAAAAGCAATGAATCAGCTCTAAATAATACAAAATGTTATGCGTGAATATGAAACAGATGAACAAAGAAACAAAAACAAACAAACAAACAAATATATGCATAAAAATATTAAAACTGTGCTCCAGAAAACTTGCGTACTGCGAAAGCTTTCCGTTTAGTCAAACTCATTTCCTCTTACAACTAGCAACGTTTAAATGTAGACAGCGGGAGTTCAATGATTTTTAATTAATTTAAGCGTTGCTACCGCCAAGATGGCGACATTAGGCGTTTTTAACTTCAAAGAAAACCACAATTAGCCGTACTCCTGCGTCTGTCAGTAGCAAATTTTTATCCTAAAAATGTCTTTTGCTTCTCGAAACCAGCAGTCGAGGGAGAAAAATGAATTATTATTACGTTTTGTCCGTTATAGTCATCGCAGTTGATAGTATACCTGAAGCCCGTCGCTTGTCAGATTAGAGTGTAACATCAAGTGATTGTCAAGTTTGCCAAAGTTGTGAGCAAGAGTGTGTGTGTGTGTGTGTGCGTGTGTGTGTGTGTGTGTGTGTGTGTGTGTGTGCGTGTGCGTGTGCGTGTGCGTGTGCGTGTGTGTGTCTGTTTGAGCGTGGCGCCGCTGAACCAGGCAGCGTTGTGGTGCAACGATGATCCTTTTCTGTGCATCGCGGTGCACCTAGCGAGGCTAATGCGCACGGCCACATGCCTTCTCCGCTTGGTCGAACGACTCGCTCGGTTGCCCACATGCGGCGTTTGTTGAACTCGGAGCTCCCCCCGACTCTTCGCGCGCCTAGGGCCGTAACACCACAAAATAAACATGAAAAAAACAGGCAAGAAAGAAACAGACAAAATTAAAGGCTCACACGTCATGTGTCGGCTGACTGAGAATAAGTCAAGCGGAACGGATAAATATATGCATTTCGCAAACATTTGTTTTGCGACTCGGCACGGATTATTAATTTGCAGATTTCCTCGAGGAGTGCTTCACATGAGTGCATGCGCACGTCCGAAGCACGCCTCGTGTGGTTAAGCAATCTCTTACCGCACGCGTCTTCTTACTCTTCCGTATTGCGCAAATACGTTCGTTCAGTATAGCTTCAGCCATCCGCTGGGATCGGGACTGGGAGGAATACCAAACAAGGGGAGAAAGGCGAGTGAGGTGGATCAGGAATGGGCTGTCCATGAAGATTCCTAGTGATGCACCAGTGGAAAATCCAGCGCTAGTGCATATGAGGGCTGCAGGGGATGGTGCTTCAGCAAGTACGGGAATTAAGGGTATAAAATATTTTACGAAAGAGTGTTCGTGCTGCTATGTTGGGCGGTTAGCCTTTGTGTTTGGCGTCTTTACCAACTAAACGAACAGTGTTACGGTAGACGCACATGGGTGCAAACAATTGATTGGTGCATGTGATGTTTCATGGCCTTAATGATTTACATCGCATTATACAAAAAGCAAGAAAACGTTGACTTAGCAGCCCACGATGAGGCGCCGATATGTCTTAGGTAAAATAGATAGGTCAATATTTCTAAGCTTCGTTCTTTCGCATGGCTAACAGCCGCTTTGTCGCTGAACGAAGTCCAATAAACATGCAGCAGTTCCACTACCTCACCTTCACTTTTTTAGAATGGTCCATTGAAGTACGGTCACGAAGGTGACAACAATCAACTCCTTTGTTCGAAACAAATGCCACAACTATCCGTTGCCTTCACTCGATGCTACGTGCAACTGATCGGCCGTGAGGCTGCTATTTTATTTAGCAATGAAAAGTTCTGTGTAAATAATAAAGTGCTGTGTCTGTCTGTGCGGCCATACTAAGTCAGCCACTGGTACCAAGGCTGTGGTGAATTTTCTTAAATGTAGAGGACTGAACTGCCGGCTTTGGTGAAACCATCATGTTCCATGATTTTTGTACGCACACGCAACACCTTTATCGCCCCATCATCACCCCTCGTCACACTTTACTATCTATCTATCTATCTATCTATCTATCTATCTATCTATCTATCTATCTATCTATCTATCTATCTATCTATCTATCTATCTATCTATCTATCTATCTATCTATCTATCTATCTATCTATCTATCTATCTATCTATCTATCTATCTATCTATCTATCTATCTATCTATCTATCTATCTATCTATCTATCTATCTATCTATCTATCTATCTATCTATCTATCTATCTATCTATCTATCTATCTATCTATCTATCTATCTATCTATCTATCTATCTATCTGTCTGTCTGTCTGTCTGTCTGTCTGTCTGTCTGTCTGTCTGTCTGTCTGTCTGTCTGTCTGTCTGTCTGTCTGTCTGTCTGTCTGTCTGTCTGTCTGTCTATCTATCTATCTATCTATCTATCTATCTATCTATCTATCTATCTATCTATCTATCTATCTATCTATCTATCTATCTATCTATCTATCTATCTATCTATCTATCTATCTATCTATCTATCTATCTATCTATCTATCTATCTATCTATCTATCTATCTATCTATCTATCTATCTATCTATCTATCTATTCGTTTGTTCGTTCATTCATTAATTGACCCGAGGGTCGTGGGTTCGATGTCAGCGGCGGCAGCGGTCGCATTTCGATGGAGGCAAAATGCTAGACGCCCGTGGGCTGCTTCATACCAGTGCATGTTAAAGAACACCCGATGGCGAAAAATTCGGGCCCTACATCAGGACTTCTATCATAATCATATCACGGTTTCGGAACGTAACGCTCCCCCTCCCCCATATTATTATTCCTTCATTCATTCGGAAATGTCGGCTATATGGTGCCCTTTGACGAGCTCTGACATCGCACAGCAGACGGGCCCCACCATTTAGCTTCAAATGCAGCCCTCTACAATAGAGTCTCTCATATCCTATCGTAGTTTTAGGATGTAAAATCTTAGATACTACATCATTCATTCATTCATTCATTCATTCATTCATTCATTCATTCATTCATTCATTCATTCATTCATTCATTCATTCATTCGAATGCCTTGTTAGCTGCTTTAAATTTGGCTTCTAAGCGATCCGTAGCAAAAGAGGTCCCTTAGGGCCAAAGGATGGCAAAGGCCTCCTCAGGGAGCGCACAGTGACCTTGTGGCGAGCTTAATTAACCGTGCGATCATGTCAGGCCACAGCGGGCTTGTCGTGTACGCCAGAGTGAGCGCAAGAGGTGGGTGGCCAATTTTTAATTAAAGGAAGTTTCGCTGCCACCGCATGACCGAGAGAAACGATTTCAGTGGCCAGCGAAAAGACGCCTCTGGGGCCCTGCCACAGCCAGGGCTCTTTGCTTCCTTCAGTGAATAATGCTACATCGTGGCGACACACGAAGTGTGAAAATGCAGTTGAGTTCGCGTTACACTTGATAGGCAAATGAATAAAGATTTTTTTTGTGTGTGTGCAAGTACGTCAATATTTTACACGAATGAAAAAAGAAATAAAAGCGGACGCCATACTTCATTTTTGTTTTATACAAAATGGTGCATAATTTTTAAAAATAATTTCATGTTATTTAGACAACAGCCGTCGTGTAACGGTTATAGACCGCAGGGCCTTAGCGAGGCTTGCGTTCAAAAGAAAAACAAAACAAATGGGTGCAAGGCACTTGCACAACGTACAATACTTTAACGGTTGCAAATGATAGTAAAGGCGATTGAACATGTAATTTATATAAAAGAACCAGATAAGCAGAAAACCTACGGCCCACAGCCAACGGTGACGATCACTCGACAAAGGCCGAAGCTCGTGTGACACATCGTGGCGCCGCTGAGCCCGCGTGATTGGTGTTTGGTAGAAGGGCTTGAGTAGGCTTGGCTAAGTTCAACACACAATAGGGGACGGGTAGAGCATCCAAGCGTACATATGCTTCTCTGTGCATTGTGGATGAATATGCCAGCACGATACCTCCTGACAGGCAGGCATGGCAGCCCCAATGCGTAAATCGCATTGGTCATATTAAAAACCTACAAAGAGGAGAGGGAGCAAAATTCAAACAGAACAATACCAGCTTAACAGCGCTTTCTGGAGGCGAACATGTGCGGAAGCTAGAGTGAGTGCAGTGAAAAAGAAGATCCCATTAGTATAACTAGATCGTATTCGATCCACTTTCGCGTTACTGCGTGGGATATCTGATCGATGAGACAGGAACTAATTGTGATGAACGGAAAGGTCAACGGTAGATGAGTGCGTAGGCATGCAGTACGTAAGGTTGCTAGAATAGTGAGCACGCGCGAGCAATAGTGTCGCGACCAATAAGGATATAACATAGGGACGTCCAGGCGTGTGGCATCAGCCTTCGATTCCTGTAGGGTTTGAGACACAGTTGGATGCTATTGGGCAGTTATAATTTACGGGTAATCAACCAATGTCACGACCGAGTGATTTACAAACACAATCAAGCTGAGAAAAGCGTAGGAGGCATTAATGGCTCTTTTAATGTAACGAAATAATTATCACTTAAATTGAAACCAATTAGGATGAACGAAAACTCACCATTTACGTCATTGGGATTATGAATACACAACCTACGTCAACTTCATTTTGTTTCAATTAACACAGTAATTACTAAAACTACCGTTAAGTCAGTTAATATCCTGCACGCTTCGTATGACCTGATTGTTCGTTAGAAAAATAATTTGGATGTGAATATAAAAAAGCAAGCTTCCTCACACACACACACACACACACACACACACACACACACACACACACACACACACACACACACACACACACACACACACACACACACACACACACACACACACACACACACACACACACACACACACACACACACACACACACACACACACACACACACACACACACACACACACACACACACACACACACACACACACACACACACACACACACACACACACACAAACACACACACACAAACACACACACACACACACACACGCACGCACACACACACACACAAAAACATTTTCTTCTTTTGTTGACTGCGAAGGAACGATTGAGCGAACACTGAGTTCCGGTCATAAAGTCAAGCAGCTCAACACGTGATTGCCGAATTTAGGCAACTTGGCAAAATAGCGCCACTGTGTTGCCGTCGTCAAGCCTGCAATTCTCATTACTCTTACAGTGGCGCTAGATACGAGTTGCAACATGGCGGTCATGGTCGAGGGGCTCCAAGCCTATACTGTAACACCGGCAAACATAAAATTGCTTTTTGGAAATACTAGTGGTCGCAACACTGCTTACGTCACTTGTTTTCTACTTCGATGCTGCCGTGCAGTGTTGGCGCCATTTTTACCGCGGGCTAAGAGTTGCATGTCATTTCGGGCTGAGCGCTACAGTGCTCTGTCTGTCACACAACGCTGAAGGCGATCACTCCAGCAATAATATTTTCGTATTCGTGCCTTATTTACTATAAGTGTATTATCGATGCTACACCATGGCTGCACGCTATATCAATGTGAAATATTTGAAACGAATCACGCACGCGCTTACAATACTATCTGTATGCCAAGCCTCAACCATACACTAGTTAACCTCCCTGCCTCTGCTGGGAGGTTAAAACACTCACTCTCTCTCTCTCTCTCTCGCACACACACACACACACACACACACACACACACACACACACACACACACACACACACACACACACACACACACACACACGCGCGCACGCACACACACACACACACAAACGTTGTTTCTGTACGTTTTGTTCTACTTGCTGTGTACTTAACAAAAGGCACCAAGCTGCCATTCATTGTATGCACACGCGTGAAACCAGCTCAGAAAAAAAATTGATGCAAGCGCAAAAGCTGATATATATGACCCAGGACATGAAAAGTAATTGTTTTGGAAGGAACTTTAGCGAGAATAGATTAGATCGAGGTTCAATTACTCGCCTTCTCATTAAAGAAATAAGGGGAACCTTTCGGGCCATTCATTTTGGCGCAGCCTCCCAGGTATCCTCTGCTGCTGTCTTCGACGGAATCATCATTAGCGAGGCCATTTTATTTCTGCGCGCACTGCGCGTTTCTTTCTTTCGGCAAGGAGACGAGATGGCGATACAAGTTCTTGATTTATAGAGATTTTTGTTTAACTCACACTTTGTTGCGTTTTTCAGAGTGAGCATCGCAAACGTATCGTACCTGGATCCCGCAGTTCTTCGCTTACACAGAAAGCTGCTTGCTTGAAATGGCAAAATTATTAAAAAAGGTGAACCAGAATAACTCCCATCGAAGTAGTAGGTTGTACTTTCTCGCACTAATTGCTGCGCACGGTTGAACAAAAAGGCGCGATAGGAAAAGCGCGTGCCCCACCAACAATGTTAATATTGATGTAATTAGCCACGTTGCAGCCTTGTTTACCGAAGCATGTTATTCTTTCCAAATCGACGCGCTTTTGTCTTAAATGTGAATCGAATTAGGTCCCAATATATATAGCACAATAGTAGCATGAAAGTTCTTATGGTGCGGCCTCAATCTGGTTAGCTTGCTTTCCGAGATTACACTTTCTATTTATTATTGATTGATATGTGGGGATCGTTCTCAGTGTATGAGTGAAAGCCCATCGCGAGGTTTTTTTTTGTGAACCCCTACCGACGTAGGTAAGCAAATAGAAATTTCTATTGGAGCTTGCGGGGCCTGCATTTCGCTCTGCTTATCCTTCCACCTTATCAGATATCAGGTACTTCCAGATGCCTGCTATTGAGTACACGTTCAAACGCGCCGAGACCGCGGAAGCATTCTGCCCTCTGCTTTTGTACCTGCATCGAGATGCGGCCGCAATTCTATTCCACAACCTTCGGTTCAGCAGGCTAGCATTCTCATTACTAGACCACTATAGCGGGTAAAAATAAAGTTTAATGACCTAAATGTTGCCGATATTATATGAAGTGGTAGATAATTATGACTTTTTTGTTAATTTGTTAATTATGCCACTGTCCTCAATTTTCTCAGTCAGTTAAGTACTTGCTAATGCAATGCGGTGACTGGATGATCGGCCTCTTTCTGTGCAGGTGCTATTACAGCAGCGTTCACATCCCTCGACAGCCCACGAGTTAGTGAAAGCCCTGCTGTGTTTCTTAAGACGGGTTTGTCTGAACGCCTCTGACTTGCGGTGAACTTCTACGCGCTGCAGCGAAATTACTGTCAGTCTATCCTTTTTTTCTCTTCCCTCTTTCTCATCTTTTTTGTCCCCTTCCTTAATCCCCCAGTGTAGGGTAGCGAACCGGATGTCTTCCTGGTTAACCACCCTGCCTTTTCCCTTTTGTTCCTTCCTTTATTCCTTCCTATGACGCAAGGCCTACGAAGAGCGCAGTTATCTCTATTCTGCAAACAAGTGCAATAACCTATCTGATAACAGTATAGAGTGATTATTCTAAGATAGGTGGAAACAAACCAAAACAAGTATAACACAAGGCGTCACGTTGTAGAACAAAACTGTAGAAGCGAATGGGAAGAGGTGAAACCAGAAGTGGCCGTTAAACCTTCGGGCGGAAGTCACGTGAGTAGCACGTTAATAAAGATGGCGAGCGAGCATGCATATTAAACAGACTGGACGCATGCGTGCGGAACAATCAGCCGCAAAAAGTAAATAGAGAAACGAGGCGCGAGTTGCACAAACACAGACACTGGGTAATGAGCTCCTGTCGTCCACGAGATTACTGGGTAAAACACCTATCCGGCACGTTCACTGGCTGGCACCTGTCTTGTATGAAAATTATCGGTCATGCATAGTTTAAAAAGGGTGATCGCCTCGTGGTTTCTTCATCTAGTAAGAAGTGCTACAGAAGAGCAGCTTGCCGGTCATGTTGGTTCAGCATCATTGTGGAATTTGGTGCGAAAAACAGCTACTACTACTACTACTACTACTACTACTACTACTACTACTACTACTACTACTACTACTACTACTACTACTACTATTACTCCTACTACTACTAATAATAATATTATTAAAATAATAAATCTTAGGTAAGAAGTTTTGAAAATTATTCAAGTTTTTGACACCGTAACCAAGCATTTCGCAGCAACACACAGGGACACACACACACACACACACACACACACACACACACACACACACACACACACACACACACACACACACACACACACACACACACACACACACACACACACACTCTCTCTCTCTCTCTCTCTCTCTCTCACTCACTCACTCACACACTCGCCTGTTGTGAAAACAGAGAAAGACACGAAGAAGCTTTGCATTTTGGTGCCGGTGGTGGTGTTTCAGACTTCTGCTCTAGAGAATGGCGAAAGGTTACTCTAACCTTTCGCCACTCCGTGTTAGGATTAGGCCCATTGCTTCTGCGCCCGCCGAGCTGGCGCGGCGAGAACGCCGAGAGTGGCACGTGGTGTAGGCCTACCACTAGCATACCGGACAGGACAACCCACTTTTCTCTTAATTAGAGCGTCCCTGAGCGTAGCTCCGTGCGCGGCCACATTTCTCTTCGCTTTCTACTGCTACGTGTACTTGCGCCTGCAGATATTAATATGAAGCCCGGCAGCTAGGTTTTCAGCGTGAACAACTTCGTTACCGAGTGTCAGAGCTATCCCGCTACTGTCTGCGGTCCGTTGCACAGAATTGTTTTGACGTGGTATATAGGACGGGTGGTGTAAACCTGGCTACTCACGTCGGCAAAGTGACCTTTCACGCTTTGAGTTTTCGTGTTGCAGTGCTGAAGCTCTTTCACTGCCATATTATGGGATCAGTGTTGGTCACGTCATATTAGCATAGAAAGAAATACTATTTGGTTCTTAGTGCGGCAATATTTAGCTTAAGAAGCAAGCAAGAAGCTGCTAGCCTTGCTGTTAAATGCATGTATTTGGACCAGCTGCCCAATGGTCATTGGCTAAATAATTTTCGTCACAATACATCTCCTTGAATTGCCAAAAATTTTCGTTTGAACATTAGCAATGCGGTGTTGTCATTTTATAGACATCTTTAATGATAATAATAATAATAATAATAATAATAATAATAATAATAATAATAATAATAATAATAATAATAATAATAATAATAATAATAATAATAATAATAATAATAATAATAATAATAATAATAATAATAATAATAATAATAATAATAATAATAATAATAATAATAATAATGATAGTAATATTAATAATAATCACCAGATCACACGTTTGATGATATATGGTGTTTTTGGCGCAAAGGCCATTTGATGGCCAAAAAGCGCCAGTTCATGTGATAAAGAATGTGGACAATGATTGTGATTAGCGGCTGCATAAGGGCCATAAAATTCCTCGCAGTAAGGCGGGTAAAAACATACAAGTAATAAAATCATGACCATGCCGTGAAAGGTGTGTGTGGTGTGAATAGGTGACAAAAGTTGGTGATAATGAAAAACAATGGCGGACATGTGTGGCATTAGCACAAGTACCTCACTCATTCATACCCTTGCGTGCAAGGGCCGTGAGGCAAGTGCTTTCCTGTGTAGCCACCGCAGCAAAAACTTCCCTGGAGAGGTCGTGCTACGGCATGCCCGGGTATATGATATGAAAATTACGAATTTCCTTTAAAAACGCTAACAATGATTTATGACTAAAAAGCGGTTCCCTACCAACGAACATTGCAGTGTGTAAAGGTATATGTTGTCGGTAGGGTAATGGAAAATGCTGTTTTCTTATAGTTTCTAAGTGTTTACACTGGATTAACATGTGAAGGACGGTTAATGGTTCACCACATCTGTCACACAATGGTGGATCACCACCGGACAAAAGATGTGTGTGTGTCGTGTATGTGTGCCCTATCCTGAGTCTTGTTAGTGTTACCTCTGTTAGACGTGATTTTGATACTGGTGGCCAATGGCCAAGGTGTGGCTTGATAACGTGTAGTTTGTTTTGTGTGTGTGTATCCCACTTGCTCTGCCAGTAGTCCCTGAGGTTTCGTTTGAGAGACGGCTTAAGATCAAGGGCCGGGATTGATATGGATGTAATGGCGGTGCTCTCATGGACGGATGCAGCGAGCTGATCCGCCCTCACGTTGCCTTGGATCTCACGGTGCCCTGGCACCCAGCACACTACAACATGTTGTTTGAGTGCGTAGAGTGTGCACAAAATGGAGTAAAGTGAGACAAGGACCGGGTTTTTTTGTTTTTTAAGACTGTGCAGAGCCGTTACCACACTGAGGGAGTCTGTATAAATTACTGCTTTTTGTATTTGTAATTGTTTGATGTGTTTAGCTGCCACAAGTATCGCGTAAGCTTCCGCTGTGAAGATACTTTTGCGTGGGTGTAGAGGGCCAGCATCCGAAAAGGATGGGCCGACAGCAGCGTAGGACACAGAGGAGTTAGTCTTGGAGGCATCTGTGAAGAACTCAGGACGTGTGTATTTGTGTTGAAGTTCCGAAAAGTATGTTCGGATATGGGCAATAGGTGCATGTTTTGTCACTTCTAGGAAAGACACATCGCAGTGTATAGTCTGCCACTGCCCCGGTGGCGGGTATGCTACAGGAGCCATTAAACTGTGTTCAAGTGACACTGCAGTTTCTTCAGCTAGAC
The DNA here is from genome assembly GCF_043290135.1 of Rhipicephalus microplus. Taxonomy (NCBI): domain Eukaryota; kingdom Metazoa; phylum Arthropoda; class Arachnida; order Ixodida; family Ixodidae; genus Rhipicephalus; species Rhipicephalus microplus. The sequence goes on along the minus strand of NW_027464625.1, from coordinate 1,305,665 downwards.
ACTTCAGGCGAACTGAGAAGGGCTGCCTCATCGAAGGCCTGTTTTGAAACAGAGTTGAGCTCGACAAATCATTAATTGTAGAGTATGAGGGGTGCTTCTTGTCTGCTTTCACCTTAAGGAAATAAACAAAGGACATGTAAGTTTTCTGCAGATGAAGCGACCACTCATTTGACTCAACATAAAGGCTTTCTACAGGGCTGGTGCGAAAAGCACCCGTAGAAAGGCGGATGCCCAAATGGTGCACGGGGTCCAGCATCTTCAAGGCACTTTGAGTAGCAGACTGATAGACTACGGCCCCATAATCTAAGCGGGTGCGAATGAGGTTTCTATAGAGGTTCATGAGGCATTGCCTATCACTACCCACGTAGTACGTGACAACACTTTTATAACATTCATGGCTTTTAAACATTTTGTTTTAAATACTTGATGTACGGTACGAAGGTCAACTTGTCCAAGATTAAGCCTAAGAATTTATGCTCGGCTTTGACGGACAGACGTTGCCCGTTTAGTCAAATGTCAGGTTCCGAGTGCATGCCTCTCTTTCGAGAGAACAAGACACACGTGCTTTTTTTGTGGGTTAAGTCGAAATCCGTTTTCATCTGCCCATTTGGAGACCTCATTTAAACCCAGCTGAACCTGCCGCTCACACATGGCCAAGTTGCATGACTTGAAGCCAAGCTGAACGTCGTCGACATATGTACAATAGAACGTATTGCGGGGAATGGACAAGTGCAAATAATTCATTTTGATAATAAAAAGTGTGAAACTAAGCACGCCACCTTGTGGCACGCCTGTTTCCTGGACAAATGTTTGGGAGAGCACACTCCCCAGACGGACACGGAATGTCCGGTTTGACAGGTAACTTTCGATTATATGAAACATTCTTCCGCGCACACCAAGGTGGGACAGGTCTCTTAGAATTCCGAAACGCCATGTTGTATCATATGCCTTTTCGATATCGAGGAACACAGAGAGAAAATATTGTATATGGACGAAGGCGTCTCTGATCTGTGCCTCGATACGAACAAGGTGGTCTGTGGTGGATCTACTTTCTCGAAACCCACACTGAAATGGGTCGAGCAAATTGTTTGTTTCAAGGATATGTACCTGTCGGCAGTTTATCATTTTTTCGAATACTTTGCACAAGCAGCTTGTAAGTGCAATAGGCCTATCTATAACTTGAAGCTAAAGAAGGGTCCTTGCCCTCTTTCAAAATGGGAATAATAATAGCCTCTTTCCAGGAGATAGGGATAGTGCCAGAAAACCAGATAGCATTGTACAAACAAAGTAGGCTTTTTCGTGTTTCGGCTGGTAGGTTTTCTAGCATTTCATACACGACACGGTCAGAACCTGGGGCAGAAGTGCTGCAGGAGTTTAGAGATGTTCGGAGCTCCGCTAGACTGAAAGCTTGGTTATATGCCTCGTATCTAGTGGATTTGTGTTCGAGTTTCTGCATTTCTATTCTTGTTCTGTATTTTTGGAAAGTGTCGGTATAGTGGGTCGAGCTGGATACCCATTGAAAATGTGCCCCGAGGAAGTTTGCCTGATCTTCCAAGGTATCACCTTGAGTGTTTACGAGTGGAAGTGTGTGTACTTGTTTCCCTGCTATCCTACCAACCATGTTCCAGACTTTTGCCTCCTGTGTGTATGAATTGATCCCTGACAAAAACTTCTGCCAGCTTTCTCTTCTGGCCTGCCGACGCGTTCTCCTTCCTTGAGACTTTATTTTCTTGAAGGTGTCAAGAGTTTCCGCTGTTGGCGAGTTGCGCAGCAATCTCCATGTCCTGTTCTGTTCCTTTCGCGCATTACGACACTCCGTGTTCCACCATGGGACGTGTCGTTTGCCGGGCATTTCAGATGTTTGCGGTATGCACCTGGCTGCTGCGTCAGTTAGAAAAGCTGTGAAGTACTGCACAGCTTCATCTATGTTTAACCTACATATGTCTGTCCAGCTCAAACGTGTAGTGTTGTGGAACTGTTCCCAGTCTTCTTTGTTTATCAGCCATTTGGGAACATGTAGAGGACATTCATATGTTGTTTGTGAACTCAACACTACAGGAAAATGGTCACTTCCATATAGATTATTTATCATTTTCCATTTAAGTAGGAGTAGGAGTGAAGGTGATACGATGCTGAGGTCTATAGACGAGTAAGTTTTGTTGGCAACGTTATAGTATGTTGGCTCTTTCCTATTCAACAAACAGGCACCGGAAGAGAAGAGAAATTGTTCAATGAGGCGACCTCGTGCATCACAGCGAGAATTGCCCCAGAGTCCACTATGTGCATTTAGGTCGCCAAGAAGCAAATAGGGTTCAGGGAGTTCGTCTATTAAAGACTGAAATTCACGTCTTTCAAGACGGTGGTGGAAAGGTACATACAAAGAGCAGATGGTGACGAGTTTGTTTAAAAGTACCGCTCGAACAGCCACTACCTCAAGGGATGTCTGGAGTGGTAAATGTGTACACGCTACTCTTTGGTTAATAATAATGGCTACGCCACCGGATGACGCAACAGCATCATCTCGGTCCTTTCGGTATATGACGAAAGCACGCAAAAAATTTGTATTGGAGGATTTAGGTGTGTTTCCTGTACACACAGCACTTGAGGTGAGTTTTTGTATAAAAGCTCTTGGACGTCGTCGAGGTTCCTAAGCAGTCCTCTGACGTTCCAATGTATAATTTGTGTTTCCATATTGGAAGTAAAGTAGTGCTGTGTGTACGTTAAGGGAGTGACTTGTTTAAGCTGAAAGGTCGAGCTCAAGTAACAGGGATATTATCAGGCCTTGTTATGAGCTTTTTAGTTCTCTTGGCGCGCTCCAAAGAGCCGCGCCGTTCTTTTGGCACAAGGGGTGCCGCCGTATCCATTGCCTCCTCGGAGGCACTGGATGCCCGCTCATGCAAGCTGGTTTTTCGAAGCTTGGGCCTCGCCTGGCGAGGTGAGGCCTTGAGACCCGAGGACCCTGGAGTCTCTGGTCTCTGTTCGATAGTAGGCGGAGTAGACTCAGCTACTGCCGCCTTGGGGGCAGGCGCCACAGCTAATGGCTCGCTCTGCGCAGGCCGAAGGAGTGGCGAAGGCTGGTGCGACACTGCCCCCTGGCGCGCCGCATCAGCATATGTGGGGCCATAAAATGGCGAGACTCTTTTTCTTGCTTCATTAAATGTAATGTTTTCTTTTATCTTTAAAGTGATGATCTCTTTTTCTTTTTTCCAGAAAGAACAGGAACGCGAGTACGCGGCATGATTACCACCACAGTTCACGCAGTGTGCAGGTGCTTCGCAGTTGTCGGAGGCATGGCCCACGACTCCACATAGAGCACAAGTTTTCCGGCCACGACAGCTTTGCGAGCCGTGGCCATATCTCTGACATTGGAAGCAACGGCGGGGGTTGGGAATATATGGCCTCACGGAAGTCTTTGTATACCCAGTCTGAATGGTTTCCGGCAAATCGCTCGAAGCAAAGGTCAGTACTAAGTGTTTGGTTGGTATTTCTTTTTGATCTCTTCTTATCTTATTACGCTGTACGTTTGTCACGTTCTGGCTCTTCCATCCTTCCAGATGTTCAGCTTCGGTCAGGTCAAGCAAATCTGCGTCCGATACGACCCCGCGAGATGAGTTCATGGATCTGTGTGGCGTAATACTGATGGGCGTGTCTCCAAACGTTGTGAGGGTGTTCAGTTTATCGAATTGGTTTTTGTCACGTATCTCAAGAAGTAGATCTCCGCTGGCCATTTTGGTAACCTTGTACCCAGCACCGAGAGTTTCGGTTAAGCATCTAGCCACTATGAAGGGGGATACAGTTCTGGCTTGCTTGTTAGTTTTTTCACAGTGTATAACGTGGAAACGATGAAACAATTGCTTTGGCCGGATGAAAAAATTGATGTCTTTGGTGCGTACCCGCTTTGAGGAGGCACGATCACTAAGTAAAGGAAATGCTTTCTGCATGATAATTGTATGTTGTTCAGCAGCGTTGGCGGCCCCCCACCACGGAGCACAACGAGGGGACGCTGCAAGTTTGCGGATGCTAAAAGCTTGCAGACGTCAGACGTACAACCCTGCTATAACCCAATGCGCATAGGCCAAGGTAGGCTATTTGCACAGGGTTAACCCTTGCCGCCTAGAAAATTGGAAGTAAGCAGAAGAGAGAAGTAGACAGGACAGATAGATAGTGAGAGATAAAGACGAAGATGTAGGCAGAGAGAGATAGGAAAATGCGACTGCCGATTTCCCCTGGGTGGGTCAGCCCAGGGGTGCCGTCTACGTGAAGCCGGGGCCAAAGGGGTGTGTTGCCTCTGCCGGGGGGCCTTAAAGGTCCAATCACCCAGCGTCGGCTCAACCCCCAGGATCCCCTTTTCCCCGGACACGGCAAAGCCACGCACGGCTAGGCGTGGGAGGGAGCCGAAACTCCCCCGTTAGCTCGGGTCCGTGGTGTCACTACACACCAAACGCGTACTTGCGCAGGCGCCCCTGCGGGGCGCAGGACTAGATCCAACGTACCTTGGGACTCGATGGTATTCGAAGCATGCACATGAAAGGTGGCTGTGTTGTAATTTTTATTAAGTTAAACATCACGAAGTGGCCCTAATGATAAGTACACACGCACGAACAGACATATGTTACACAGTTGCATATGTTTTATTTAACCAGTTGTTTACAGTTGCGTAACGATGCCAACAGCAACATGAATATTAACGACACGAGAAGCACTAAGCTGATATGAAGCACCTGTGCTCGTGAGAATGGTAGCCATGCACACTGCTACATCAATCAACTTCAGTGGATGGCACCTAACTACACACGACATTAACACGACATACTGGCTGTATCATAGAACTGCATATGCAATGTTTTTAAAAGTGTGTCGCCAGCATTGCAACCACAATCGACGTTTCACGAACATTAAGGTCTATTCGAAACGTAGTTCCGAGACATGACATGGCTCTGTGGTAGAATACTTTATTGCCACGCAAAACTCTAGGGTGTGATTCCTGCTGGGACAATGACATTTATTATTTGTATTGGTTCAGCCAACGCTGCCCATGTCCACTTTTCTTTTTATTGCAATAGCAATTATATGAACACACTCGGCTGGATTTTGCCGCCGGCGTCACCGTCAACGTCTACATTGGCGTCACCGTAACTCACCATATATATGCACTCATCTATATATGCGTAAACGCAAGAAAGAAACTAATCTAGAAAATGATTCTGGCGCACGGAATCGAACGTGGGACGTCTAAGGCATGAGTGCGAGGCGTTAACCACTGAGCTACGAAAGAGCACCTCGTCCAACGTTCAAACGGCCAGCAATTTATATCTAGCATTTACCACTGGTTACGGACGGGAACACTGTTGTGTTTTCAGGATTACCAGCAAGATGGCGCTGTGAGCGTGCGTCACCTGAAGCTCAAGATCAAGGGGCTTTAGCGTCGCCACATCATCCCGACGCGGTGGCACGGGCGCGCTCTCATCTGCCATGCGTACTTTGCCCCATGGAGAGGAGGGAGGTGGAAGATCACTCATGCACCCTTATCTCGCGGTGGGGAGGATCGTACGCCTTGGGGCTAGGTCTGGGATTTCAGCGGAACAATTCTGTTGTAATTACCAGGCGAACAAAGGTCACTGCACTCGTTGCACAGTCTCCGTTTGTGAAAAGAACAAGCTTTTCTGATACAGCGAAGTAACAAGTGAGCCGCTTATTCGCGTTATTCGGTACCTGTGCGTACGTTTTGTGTGTCATTTGTGCGTGAGAAACGTGGGGAACTTTTCGACCTGTTTGTCATTTTGTGCGTGATCTTCTAATTTCTCGCTATCGCTTTCATTGCTTCGTCTTTGAGGCAAAGCTGTAACTTTTTTACGCTCATGCATTAAAATTACCAATGTCTGTTCTCACCGTTCCTTGGTAGATATGAACTGTCAATCACCAGTTGATCTTACCCACATACGTGTGGCACATACCCGCACATGTTTGGCAGAATAGGTTTAATGACGTACGCGACGGGATTGTGACATCATTCATGTCATGACCAGCGAGTCATATTCGTCAAACCACCTTACCCCCCCCCCCCATACTCTAATTTCGATTTACACCAAGTTAAAGGTGTGATACCGAGATCACCCAGACTTGTGTGTCTCGGTAGATTGATTCATCTATCTAGATAAATTGATTGAGAGTCTAGATCGATTTGACGCGTAGATAGACGCTCGAACTGCCTGCAGTACCCAAAAAATACTTCGCATTTATTAGTGTTTATTTGCTTCTCAGAGAGTGTTCCTGCGGCAAATAAAAGAAAGGAAGGCTCTATGAGTTTTGACGAGAGGGTTAGGTAAAGGGGACCACAAGAACAACATTTGTATCAATGTCGCTTACTGTCTGTAAAGCGTGCTTTGCCGCACGTTGATTGTTAGTGCGGTAATGCATTGCCGAAGCTAAGGCCAGATAATTTTCTGTTGCCACATACGTGGAGGCATAACATTTCCTACAAGTTCACTAGTATCGGTGGGAGTTGCCATGAATAGAGTTTTAGCCGGCATACGGACAATAGGTAGTGCACAGATTTGTCTAATTTTTGTTCTTTCGACTTTGTCTCCATGTGGCCTGGAGCCGCTCTGTCGCAAGACAAAGTTCAGGAAATGTTCAGCAGATGCTTTTATACACATTAACTATTTAGAATAACAAATTTAAATCGTCTCAAGAAGTGCACAATGATCCATTCTTGTAGCCTAAACCATCAATTTACCACTAGACTCATCTCTATATCTATCGCCCCTATTAACTCGAACCACGCGTCACCATAGACAATATGCCTTAACATTTTTCTTCGCGGGAAGAAACACATTTAAGGATTATTTTTTTCCATCATACAATAACAGAATAGAACTGTGTAATCGAATAGACATCTTAATGCTGATTGTTATTGATTCGTTTTATAGCGTTTCACGAAAAATACTGACAATATCCGTATTATTGTTTTTGTTTTGTTTGTTTTTTATTCTTTTATTTGTTTCCTTTATGTGCACTGTTGTGCCATTTTAGTGCCCTCCCTGCTTAGACTACGTGTTGACATTATTTGATAAATAAATAAATAAACAAATAATTCTTAAAGAAACCTAGACACAGTCTGCATCACATGGCTAAGGCCTAGATACAATCTATAAGCAACTAAGTTCATAATAGTCCAGTTTTGTTGTTTTAAAGTTTGCGCGCTTGGTACAAACTTTTTTGTCTGCGTTAAGATTCGGGCTTTTTTTTCCCCTGGATGCATATTGTTCGATGACCAGATTATAGTACTTTATGGTACTACTTCTTGCTACTTCTTTTCCTACTTCTTTTTTTGTCATCTGAGTGTGTTTTACTGGCTAACCTCCCTGTCCTTCCTCGTTCAATCCTCCTCCTCCTGAGTGCGTTCTTTAAATTTGTTTCATTATTTTCACATTTTGATATTGCTAATCCGTTGCTAATGTTAACGAGCTTGTTAAATTTATTCTAAGTATACCCTGAAAGTTGCTACGCATGACTCCGACTAACCGACTGTCCGACCTTACGACAGGCATGCAAGATTGGTTTTTTAATATAGTGGTACAAAACAGACAAACAAAAAACAGCAAAATATAACCAAAACAAACACAGATGGTATATCTATCATTCAAGGAGAAATTACCCGCGTTCTTGGCAGCACACTGAAACAACGCTGGCCAGATAACGTAAGGCCGTTCTGTGTTCAAGCATGATAAGTTAGTGGGCATATTTGTCTACTCCAGTTGTCATGGAAATGTTGTTAGCAAATGACGGAATGAAGTGAGCATCGTCCCATCACAAAAACTCAAAGAAATAAGGCCGTGAACTCAATGAAGAAAGGAGTAAAGGGGACACGCTCACTTTGTGTCTGCATGCTTCGCGGAGCAGTATTGCCACCTAGCTGCAAATAAAGCTATGAAGAGAATGCGGCAAGAGAAAATTACGATCAACGACTCACAAATTCTCGCTTCTTACATCCGGGTGTGGTCATGACGGCGTGTTGTCCTGCTCGCTCTCACAGTGAGCGTCAAAGACGGAGGGGTAATAACGAGGTTCGATCGAAAAGAGTCGCCGCCGTCGCCGCCGCTGCTTTCGGGGTGACAGAAACAATGTGGCCTGAACAAGAGAGATGGAAGAACTCATACTAAAGCGGAGTTCTCGCCTCGCCAAGTAATGGCCGTTGAGCAAGCTTCGCGCAAGCATCTCCTTTTTTCACGACGACATAAAGGCTAGTAGAAAGAGCAGGGAGGAATGTAAGTAACGAAGCAGCTTCGGAGGAAGAAGCGCGGATGAAATATTATACTCTGGGCAAAAAAAATGAAATCAAAGGTCGCAGTTGAGTAAGGAACATACGGCATGCTGCGACACTGAAAACAAACATGTGCGGCGTCTCTTCTTCTGCCAGACAAACGAAAAAGAAAGAAAATGAGGGGATGGTGGGGCAACAGTGGAGAGGACTAAAGCAGTGACAAGAATGCGACAACTAGGAAAAGGAGGATGTGGCGACGACCGAAAGGCATCGCTGTTGTACAGGCGCAACCTAATGAAACACAACGACGCCCGCCTTCTCTGCATTTGTTCTCTTGCGGGGCGACAAATGCTGCAAGCGTCAAGATCAGTAAATGTCGAACGAGGTTGGGATTTTCTGTAGTTACACTCCGGGCGCTCGCCTTTTCGTCCCTACAGTGTGTTCCCCTTCATGATCTACTCTAGGTGGCCACCGTGAATGCTTTCTCTTTCAAGCTTTTTTCCTCTCACACTTAAATGTTGAAATTTTTTTCTTTGCTGCGTTCCGCCTTGTTGCATATTTGCTGTGGAACACCCATTCGCAGCGCACCGGCAGTGCAGCCATCGAACGTTGAATAACGGCGCTGGTGTAGCTAGGACTAATTTCGATTGAACGGTAAAGGCGGAGAAGGACGTGCAACTCAGCCGTGAAGCTGCAGCTAGCACGATTTCTGGTGTGTGAAACAGGAGAGGGGAGAGGGACTATGAGAAATGAAATTGCAGTAAGAGAAGGTGAAGATGATAAATGGCGTGCTCCGAAACAAAGCAAACAAGGCTTAATGTTCCCGTCAGTGCTTCGTGCTCGCGCCGAAATTGATTTGGAGTCTGGCAAATCAATGACATTATTCAAATTGCGGTGTCTTCTCTCAGTGAGCGAGGACAACGCCTGTGTTAGCGCCAAGAAGCGCAATCGTCTTGGGGAATGTTATGCCGTTATTTATACGAGGCGCGAAGAGTTATTTAGTTGTATTGCTTGTGGCGAACCGGCGCCAATAGGACGCAATTTTCTAGCAAGGCACTCCAATAGACTCGGCGGAGGCATAGTGTATTCAGTGACGCTGCGCTAAGTGGCGAGTGATTACTTTTACGAAGAGTCACTTCCATTTCCTCCTTCAATCTAGCACCACGCTACAAACGTTGGACAACCCTGAACAACTGTGTCTGGATGAATTCGTAAACCTTTAGAACAAAATAGAAGCTTAGTGTAATTCTTCTCATTTTCAAAACGCTTGTCTTAGCGCTAGCGAAAAAAAAAGCAATACAAGCTTTAATGTATTGATTTTTATTAGGTGTGGTGGAATTGCGAAGTATTGGGTCTAGTTATGGGAAGAAGACGATATTGAGGTACGGGCAAAAGAGAATTGAATTGTTTCATGTTTGTATGAAAATAAAATGCACTTAGCTATGACAGTTTCTCCCTTAAAGAGAAATGAGAGAAGAAAAAAGCGTTACGAAAAATAGCGAACCTGGAGTGTTCCGAAATCTGATAAGGTTACTTTTAGGTTGTTTATAGAGAGAGAAAGAAAGAGCGAGATAAAGAGATATGTGAGGCGCAAAGGCCGAGGTGTTAGCCAGAAAACAAATATCTGGTTGGATACCCTGCACTGGGAAAGGGGAGACAGAAAACAGGGGAAAAGAGGAATGAGATAAAGAACGATGGAGGTATAGAAACACACCCAAAAACACACAGGAGTGTCCTAATAATTTGACGAGGCTGTTCGCTCGCAGGAATTTTAACTGCACTTTCTCCGCTTTCAGGCGTGGAGCTCGATACTGCTGAGAAGGACTGCCGCTGAGTGCTGTATAGGGGTCGCTGTGCAATGCTTGTTAAATGGTGTCATCAGGGCCGCAATGTTAACATGCAGGTCTTACAAAAACAGTTTGATTTGTCATGCAGCTGTAATATGCTGAAAAACAGAGGTCCCTGAAGCAAGCATACATACTGAAAGGCGTTGTTTTAACTTAATATGAAAATGACATCTAATTTTCTACAACACATTCTATTATGCCCGATAAATATATGTTACAAGCCTTTACGTGAAGATGTGTGTCGCGCATATTTGCAAGACATTGAAATGGAATATCTTTTGATGTAGGGATAGCTGCTATTGGCCAGAAAATTTTGTTTTAAAGTAGGGGCAAGAAATTATCCGTGGTGGTGATACAAAAAACGACGCTACATCGTCACTAGACTTTAAGACAGAAGTTGAGCAAGTAAAGGCAGGTCCTAAGATATCACCTAGTGATGGAAAACGCTGTAAACGTAATTGTCATATCTCGCGTTGTTTCTGTACACTCACTACAGGGTAACATACTGTATGCTCGTTTGGTCGAGCTTTCTGCCCTCCACTCCCCTGCTGTCTGTCGGTCACTCTCTGTTTTTTAGGTGTAATTACAACCCAGCAGATTAGTGAGACCTTGACTTGTAGATACAGGAAACAGAGTAAACATCCATGAAAAAGCAATGATGATGATATGTGGGCTTAAACGTCCCAAAACCACCATATGATTATGAGAGACGTCGTAGTGGAGAGCTCCGGAAATTGCGACCACCTGGGGTTCTTTAATGTGCACCCAAATCTGAGCACACAGGCCTGCAGCATTTTCGCCTCCATTGAAAATGCAGCCACCGCAGCTGGGATTTGATTCCGCGACCTGCGGGTCGGCAGCAGAGTACCTTAGCCACTAAACCACCGCGGCAGGGTTCCACGAAAAAAGCAATCGAACGGAATATAACGTAGGTTAGCATTTTACGGTTATACAAAGGTAGCCCCGATCGTACAATAAACCAAGAGCAGCAGATGCATTCGTTTACGTTCCCCTGTTTATGCCATGGCAGAGAGCGTGCCTGTCCAGCCTTTGGTCAGCCTGTTCTTCTGGACAAAGGCATGCTCTGCTGTTGCGTAGGCTCCGAGTTTAGTGGCGCGAGTAGGCGTCGAACAGTGGCACCTGCTTCACGCCGCCATGATAGATTGTGATGAATGAGCGTGCTCGTCACACGCGGTGCTCTACAACACTCCCACGCTCCCCAGACGGTAAACGCACAGGCCCGCTGCCGGCTCGTATCGGATCGAATGAAGATACAAACTGACGCCTAGGTCAGAACATGACGCGATCAATGTACTTCTCACTGTTCATATCCTTGCCTTCGAGTGATCAGTCTCAAATTTGCAATACCGAAGAAACAAGCCTGAAAAAAAAGTGTAACGAGAAGACGAGAAATAGTTCTCAAGGTCGCACTGATTTCTCTTTTTAGATAAGTTGTTTCAAACGAGCGGCATACCAATGCTGTTTGCTATGTGTTTTGAAACAGCATAATCTTTTCATCTCCTGCATGATGTTGCTTTTTAGGACCAAGGAATATCGGACAGCGGATACGAAGAGCGCACCCGGTGGCTTGAAAATAACCTTGGAAGTTCTATATGAGGAAAAGAATTCGCTCCGCATTATTAAACAACACCTGAGGACGAAAAAAATGCGTTGGTGGAACGAATGGGGCAAGAGTGCCGAGAAAGTTCTATAATAAAAACGTTGAGACAGAGACAAAGAGGGAAAAGTGGTTTAGCGATGCCTTGTGATAAATTCTACTGACGTGCCGCCCTCTTTTCCTTACAAGAGACCTCACATTTCGAAAGCCAGTTCCTACGCGGGGTACCCTACAACGCTCGTTTTCAACAAGATATCAACGCTGGTTTTCACAAGATTTACAAGACTTCTTTTTGAGCTATCACGTTCAGATCGCTTCTTTGGACATATGCAAATAGTCCAGCTTTATTCAGTTTTTTTATTTTCTTTACTTTTGACATTCTAGCCGCATTGCTATCCAGGTGCTAGCAGCTAGCAACAGACAGTTACCGTTTGGCCACCAGCAAAAATGTTTTTTTTTCTTTACACTTTGTCCATATATATTACGCGCATGTTGCATTCTGGGCTCCACCAAGTATTTACCGTAGTCAGTGACATCAGTGAACAAGTGCTCTAATTTTTCACAAGGTCTGCACGAGATGTCTCCACATTTACTTCCTATTTTCAATAAACTTCCACTAACGGCTCAGCTATGGGACGCCTGCCAAATAATTTCGGTGTGATATGAAGGTTGACAGCATGAACCTTGATGTTTATTGAAAGGGGGTATGAGTTGAGAGGCCATGGATGACACGTCGCATGTTGATCATTGCAGCATTGACAAAAGGTGCCCACGCAGGTGGTACGCTTTATGTGAATTCGGGAATGATGCATTGGGTTTCCATTTATTCCCAATAAACTCGATGGAATATCGCGGGATTTTCTTTAAAGTCGAACAAAGCTTCAACTACCTACATAAAGACACGTTTCATTTTAGTGGTATGACTTTTTCTTGTGAAGTTGAGATCACCAATAACCCCCTTTCATCATGTTCTGCTCTCTCCTTTTTCTTTTGCGGTCACGCTTCTAGAGAAATATTTAGGCAGGGTTTGGTTTGATTTGACGGAGTTCAAGCGGCAATGTTCCTAATATCCTTTCCTGCAAAACTGTACTAATGCACTGATGTGACGATTGGGTATATGATATACTATAGATATTTTATATATAGCAGTTTTATTCATGCGTTGACTAACTTCACATAACACCGGTTGTCGATGGATAGTCCGATGATTTTTCTCATTTGTTCAGTTCGTGACGCCTAGGTGACATGCCCATTTGTGCGAGCAGGTTACGTGTGTGGACCATAAGTAAAATGAGTATAAAAAGTGCTCCCAGGTGTGTCTGTACCCAGGTGAGTCCCGATGAGTCTCATGAAGGGGCTGCATGCTAAACTATGTGGAGTTTACTGAAGCAATGTATGATCACGAACTGTTAACACCGAAACAGATTATGCAGCAAAGATGACGGCAAATGCGCAAATATACGCATAAAGACAGAAGTGGGCTGCACTGTGCTGGACTGCACATTAAACCAAAGCGTCATGTGTCATGTTCTCACTTTTGTCCGTTTTAAGCGCTATTGCATTGAATTCTAACGGATTTCATTAGACTGGGTTCTAACATCGTCAATAAGCACAAACTTGAAGTGGCTGGTGATCCTCACTCGAGTCAGTAGTGATAAGAGAAAACTTGATTACTTCCAGAAGACCAGTATTTCATCAGCTCACTGACGAATACTGGCTACAGTGAACTATAGCTCCTGCTCGACGGTCACTGACAAGATTGTCTTTATATTCACGTGGTACACTGACTTGTGTCTATTGTTGAATGCCGTTATTCTTGGTGGGCAACGCCATAATGTACAGGAGGCGTTCTTTGTCTTTCATATTGATTGCTATCAAATTTTTTTATAATAATTTTCCTCTTATATTCCTATTTTTACTTGTTTTATTCATTACTTTGTAGGCAAAACTTGCTTCCTTCTGGGCTTCTTCTCAGGGTCTATTTTTTTATATCCCTACCTGTTGCCCAAATCGCTGAGGAAACCATAATCCTTGAAGTCCGGGCGTTATTCTTAGCCACCTAATTTACATATACGGCCCCATGACTTCATTATTACGGCGCCCCTTTGGTCACAAATGGCATTTACGTGCTTTTCGAGAAAAACCTGGGCAAGAAATGAATGAATAAAAGTGAACATCAAAAAAATAAATATGAAAGAAGAGAAATGTCCGGAAGGCAAACGGTGCCAACAGAGTGGTCGAGGAAGCTATGGTGGAAGTGAATCGATGCAGTGGTGCTACTCAGACGTTTGTCAGGTCGATATTGCGGTGCTCGAGGACTCTCAATGAAGACCCCCTTGATTGGGTCCAAGGCGACGCCACCGAAAGACAGTACTCGCCTTTCGCCACATTCGTCAGTGACTGAGCAGCCGTCTTTCAACGAGTGGGAGGCTGAGAGGGCGGAGCTTGCATGCCGATCCCCGGCCGTCATGAGAGCTCTGTGAGTCAGCGTTTGGAACACTTCAAGTGGCTCGATAGACTCTTTGAAGGCTACTCGATTGTGATCGGGAAGGGATGGAAAGAGGGCTTCCCTAAAGAAATATTATTCCCTGGTGAAAATAATACTGTCCGTATGTGTTATATCTAGGAAGGAAGGAAGGAAGGAAGAAAGGAAGGAGAGAAGAAAGGAAGGAAGGAAGGAAGGTAGGTAGGTAGGTAGGCAGGAAGGAAGGAAGAAAGAAAGAAATAAAAAAAGAAAGGAAGGAAGGAAGGAAGGAAGGAAGGAAGGAAGGAAGGAAGGAAGGAAGGAAGGAAGGAAAGTAACTTTATTTTGGCACCACGGAGAAATATTTTGCATTTAGGGACAGTGTATAAACACTGTTCATGTGTTCTATATACGTGTACTGTATATAGTGCTTATAGTGCTGCATACACACTGTAGATATTTCTCTCTTTCTCTTGTGCATGCACAAACCACACACACACACACACACACACACACACACACACACACACACACACACACACACACACACACAAACACAAACACAAACAAACAAACAAAGCTCAGATTGCACTAAGTCACCCAAGGCTGAATTCCAGGAGAGCTGGTTGACGCCTAGCTAGTCCTGACTCGGCTAGATTTGTACCTTCTTACCTCTGTTTTTTTATGCTTCGTATGTATGTCTACGCTTGCTCTTTTATTATTTTTGTCTGTGTTTATTTATATTTCTTTCTTTATATTTCTCTCTCCTACATTTCTGTTTCTTTTCTTTTTATCGCCTGCCTATTATTTTTCGCTTCCTCTGTGTGTCATTATTCTTCTCTATTTTTCTCTCTCTTCTAACCTCCCCTTTTACCTCTCTCTTTCACTTTCCGTCTTCCTTTTATATTGCTTGACTTCTTTTGTTCAAGGAGCGAAGCAGAAGAAGAAAAAAAGTTGAATGGCTTCTAAGTTTCTTCTTTAAGAGTTGATGCGATAACGATAATCTGTTCCTAGTGCGTACTTCAAGCACTTAGTGTATCTAATCTTTTCGAACCTGCTATGCACACACTACGTGGCCTTAAGGGTGCAGTACAGTGTGTGCCTTTTGCAGTGGGTGGCTAGCTTTAACTACGAAGTCATGATAATTCCATGTCCCGATGACAATGTACGCATGTACGACGTATTACTACGGCAGTGTGTCATGAAGTATTGTGAAACATGTACACAGGACGTGTGTGTTTGTAAGAAATGAAAGTTGCTTCCACCGCATACACAAGCAGAGGCGTGCCTGCGTGGTAGAAGACCCACTTGCTATGCAAATGACCCACCCGGGTAAGATTCCCACTCAAGCACGGAATTCTTTGTTTTTTATTTTATTTCCATCTTTTTCAAATTTTTTGTCACGCAAAGATCATCTTTTTTGCTCACAACCAAGGACGCCGATGCTGACGCCAGCATTTCTGCGAAACGAGCTCTTTAACCCTATCGCGTTCAAACAAAGAACAAGTGGATAAAAATATCACAGCTCCGCTGTAAAAACATAATTCTTGGCACCAGTACCCTCTTGGCAAGCGAGAAAAGTATGCGAATATGAAACGCAAGTGGCGACGCCACCGTAACTTCCTGCGTCAATTTTCTGTGATATCATAAAATTGCACAGCGTCTGCCTAGACCCACATAGTTAGCAATCAATAAAAAGGAAGCTCATTGTCCTCAACAAAGGGCTGGTGATATAACGTACCAAATCGCAATAATTTTCTTAGGTCAATGTGAAAAAAATACTTAAAAAAAAGACATCAATAAAATTGAACGGCGACACCACGCTGACGTTCACGAGTGGCAATCTCGGGGCGAAATTTAGAAAAAAAGTATAAAACTATCAGCATTTCTTTCAGGACGAAACCTATGGATCTAGTTTTCTGCTATGTTGCATGTATTAAATCAGGTCTCACTTTGGGCTAGACTGTAATATTGAAAAGAACTCACACTTGTGCCGCGTTTTATAAAAACACCCACGTTGTCGCAAAATTCACTTCTTTCTGATGCTGAATTTCTCTGTAAGCTACACTCGCCATTTATGATAGTCATTATTCTAAAGATCTGCGTGAGCTGAGAGTCTAGCGGGGTTTTAAAATGGTTACACAAATGAAAAAGAAAAGACAAACTATGTGTATTGAATGCTCTGACAGGAGACTGCAAATAAGTCGTCCTGCACTTGTGAGAGATATAAAAAAAGGGGAGATGAAATCGAAGGACGCCAGATGACCAACGCGTAACGGCGCAAGTGAGTGGTCGGTGAAGCTGGCGAAGATCAAGAAGGGCGCCTCGATTGAAAAAGACGAGACGCGACTTGTGAAAGGGAGTGATCCCCTTTGCGGCGCCGAGGCCTTCTTCGAGGAATCTCGTCGGGCGGAAAAAAGAATACGAAGACAAGGAAGACTGAAAACGAAATCTATTATTGGATACAGCATCGAGAGTACAGGCCATGCGGTCATCGCGAACAGAAAGGTGTACGCGTGCAGAGGAGATACGATGGCCGGCAGAAATCGATACGGTGAGATAAAGACGGTCTAGAGTGAGCGGAATCTGGGAAGGCCGGGCCCACGGCTGCAATAAACAAAGTCCGTGAACACTCCCTGGCTCGGTACCGGTAGAGAACGGCGCTCCACGGTTGGCAGATAAAGAGGAAAGAGAATTCGCGGCGGTTCGCAATCGCTTCGTTTCAGTAACGCACCGAAACATGGCAGAAGGGCCGAGGGCACCAACGCGGCGCTAGTCGTAAAAAAAGCGCCGTACCGCGACCTCGCCGCAACCGGGTACCTGCGTCTGAGACCTCGTACCCCCGAAAAAAAAAAACCCGAACTTCGGTCAACACGCTTCTTGTGGCTCGTAATGAGAGCAATCAGGTGGGGTGGACAAATAGGGCCGTAAAAATACCCATAGCAGCGCGAAAGGTGAAACATGACTATTAATAGTTGAATGAACCAGCTCTCGTAAAGGGGGTTTGATCGTGCGCGCAATGAAGTTCTTGGACCCGCCACACGGTAACTATTTCGCTTAGACAACTGGGCGCCGCCATTTCTGACTGTTAAGCAGATGCGTTTTATATATTGCTATGAGAATCAATATGGTCATGAAACCTCGTTTGCACCAACAAAACTGTTCGGATGAGTGTACATCTACCGTAACACCATCCGTTTAGTTGTTAAGTATGTTGAGCACACAGTTTAACCACCCAATATGGCAGCACTAAAGCCCATCCGTAAAATAGTCTGCAGGAGAACGAGTTTCACATTTTCTGGTATGTGTTTTCTCCTTTCCAATCATTTGGATACAGCTTGTGTGGGCTGACGAGTAAAAATAGGATGATTGATATGTGGAGTTTAACGTCCCAAAACCACGATATGATTATGAGAGACGCCGTAGTGGAGGGCTCCGGAAATTTTGACCACCTGGGGTTTTTTGACGTGCACCCAAATATGAGTACACGGGCCTACAACATTTCCGCCTCCATCGGAAATGCAGCCGCCGCAGCCAGAGTAAAAATAGGCTTGCCCCCCCCCCCCACTCGCGGAAGAGTTGGTACGCCACTGCACACAGAGGAAGTTATTTTCAATGTGTTCGCAAGAAGACTCGTGGCCGTGTGGTAGAATAACAGCTTGCCCCACAAACTACTCGGGTTCAAACCCCACAATGACCCAGGATTTCTATGAACTTATGCAACGGTCGTCAAGATGAAAGAGATGTGCAAGACAGAACCTGGAATATTACATGTCTTTAACTGCTTAAGTTTCTGGTATGCTACAAAACAATAAAAAAGATGTTTACGCTAAGGATATATATACATCTATATATGATACAATGTCGTACCACCCACACGTTCTTCTGTCGTTGCAGCTTCGTAGTGCTGAAAAACATACCTTCCACATGGCTCGCTCCACATTATTTTTATACAAATGTTCAATCTCTGCCCCTGTGGTCACATTTTCATGGAATCAAAATGCTACAGGTTCATGTCCTGTGTGAATGCAGCGCGTCTTACCGAAACACAAACTGGTGGTAAAAGTTATCTGTTGCTCTCCACTACAGCATATTTTATAGCATGAGTCGTTTTGTGGAGCCAAATATCTCAAACTAACTGACATTGTACAAGTTTGAGCGATTTTTATCAACAAAAGCCCAACAGTGATATCACTCACTGGTTTTCTGGTAAATATAGAGTTGCCAAATCAACGGCAATATTAGCCATGTGATAGCTAGAGTGGAATGTCACCACGAAATAGGACAAGAATGCGGCGATATAGAAACCAACAGAATAAAAAATAATTGAAAGAGATAGAGGAACAGTGACATCACCGAGGAAAGAAAACAACCCAGACTTGCGAATAAATCTAGATAACTACGTATGTTTGGCCTCAGACACTGCCACTGATTGCACGGTGAGGAAGACTTTGAGTTTTTTTTCTATTTTGATAAAGGGGGGGGGGACTAGATAACCTAGAAAAGTGAAAAAGAAAGGGGAGAGAGAAAGCGGCGCCGATGAAGACACAAAAACGAGCATGAAAGAAACAAACAGGTGCTCAGAACACTAGTGAAAGAAAGAAAAAAAAAGAAGAAAGAGAAAGAAATGACAGAAAGGAAGAAAGAAATTAAGAAAGAAAGAAAGAGAAAAAGAAAAAAAGTGAGCATAACGTGAATGGGGACTGTATTCGGTGACGAGCGGGGTAGTGCATTCGTTTCTGATTCCCTGTGGCAGGCAGCCTGTGGCGCCGGGCGAAGTATGATTCATCATCCCCAGTCAAAGATGCCCGCGTGAACGCCAATGCGCTATGGTGGAGCACACAATGACGGCATTTTCGCAATCCTGGCTGTGAAGTTTCCCATGTGGTACAAGACGTCGCCGTCAGATTGAGGCAAGACGGTTGGGAAGCTGTAAAGAACGTTACGGAATTCCCGATTCAGAGTAGAAGGCTGTTTGCCGATGACATAGGTCGATAAAATATGGAAGAGTGTGATAGGAAACCACATAAATCAAGAGGAAAGCATAAAAAGAATTAAAACATTTGTTACGATGTCCTGAAGTCTTTTAGATGCGGAAGCATCTTATACTCGCGCCTTGTAGTGCGCCGTCCACACCGCTTCTCGAACGTTCGACAGCTGACGCGCGCGCATGCGCCGTCGCGCCGTCGCCCACCATCTGTGCCGCGCGCGCTTCTCCTTCGAGAACATTCGACAGCTGACAGCGCATGCGCCGTCGCGCCATCGCCATCTGTGCCGCGCGCGCGCTTCTCCTCCGAGAACATTCAACAGCTGACAGTGCATGCGCCGTCGCGCTGTATATATACTCAAGGTCGGCGCTCGCTCGCTCAGTTGCCGCTCGTCGGTTGGTTTGTACGGCGCGTCGACGTCCAAGGTCGCGGTGAAATGAATTCCAACGAATCCACAAACACAATGATCGACGTCCCTTCGACCAGCGCCGCCCTTTCGCGTACGTGTGTACGTGTTCACTCATTTAACACCCCCTCCTACAACCACGTTAACCAATTTAGCCATCGACCCAAGTAAGTCGCAATTTAACACCCCATTTCACAACCACGTTAACCAATTTAGCCATCGGCCCAAGTAAGTCGCACTTTAACACCCCGTTAACCAATTATATGCTCCGCATCCTCCTCAGTGTTCCCCCGAGGGAAGCTGCGGGCAATTTTTTTAGCTTTATTCTAGAGCCACCGGCAGTAAAAAGCGCTCAAAGTACACAGCACTAGCACGCTACCTCGAGGAAGGTGCACTACTTTCGTTACTTCTTTTTAGTTCTTTTATTTATTTGGAAAAAGAGATAAATTTTCTCCCAAGAGACTATTAATTAGGCTCTGTGAAAGGAATGAATTATGTCGTGTACGTTTAGCTATCTTATTTGTTAGTAGCCTTGAGTTAGGTTAACAAATGCGATGCTTATCAAATTGTTGCACCTTGAATTAACACAATGAAAGACTCTAAGAGCGCATGAGCCAATCCAGGAGCCTAAACACTCAATCTGAGTTTTATTTTTTTTCCTATTTTACTTCTTGCTTTTGATTTTTCACACCTTCTTTTCATTGCCAGACCTATTACTACACACAGTATGAAGTCAGCGAAAGTGTCTGCCTTAAAATAAGCTCTCTCTTTCTGTAGACAGTTGAAAGAAAAAAAACTTGATTTCGTATAGGAGTTATACGTAAGGGCAATGTTATGGGCATTATTAAGTATAAGTATTAAGCTATAAGCAGTTTATTAATCCTTTCCACAACATCACAACCAAATCAACGTGCATATTCTTGGCGTTCAACACTGCGGAATCAAGGCGTAGATGAAGTATATATAAACATTCTGGAAGAAATATACAGAGGATCAACTGCTACGATAGTGCTTCATAAAGAAAGCAACAGAATACCAATCAAGAAGGGTGTAAGGCAGGGGGACACAATTTCCCCAATGCTATTTACCGCGTGCTTACAGGAGGTTTTCAGAAGCCTAGAATGGGAACAGTTAGGGATAAGAGTCAATGGAGAATACCTTAGTAACCTGCGCTTCGCCGATGACATTGCATTGCTGAGTAACTCGGGGGACGAATTGCAACTCATGATTACGGAGTTAGACAAGGAGAGCAGAAAGGTGGGTCTTAAAATTAATCTGCAGAAAACGAAAGTAATGTACAACAACCTCGGTAAGGAGCAGCGCTTCGAGATAGGTAATAGTGCACTTGAAGTTGTAAAAGACTATGTCTACTTAGGGCAGGTAATAACCGCAGAGCCAAACCACGAGATTGAAGTAACTAGAAGAATAAGAATGGGGTGGAGCACATTCGGCAAGCACTCTCAAATTATGACAGGTAGATTGCCACTATCCCTCAAGAGGAAGGTATATAACAGCTGTATCTTGCCGGTACTTAGCTACGGAGCAGAAACCTGGAGACTTACAAAGAGGGTTCAGCTTAAATTGAGGACGACGCAGCGAGCAATGGAAAGAAAAATGGTAGGTGTAACCTTAAGAGACAAGAGGAGAGCAGAGTGGATTAGGGAACAAACGGGGGTTAAGGATATCATAGCTGAAATCAAGAAGAAGAAATGGACATGGGCAGGGCATGTAGCGCGTAGACAGGATAACCGCTGGTCATTAAGGGTAACTGACTGGATTCCCAGAGAAGGGAAGCGGGTTAGGGGGAGACAGAAGGTTAGGTGGGCAGATGAGATTAAGAAGTTTGCGGGTATAAATTGGCAGCAGCAAGCACAGGACCGGGTTAACTGGCGGAACATGGGAGAGGCCTTTGTCCTGCAGTGGACGTAGTCAGGCTGATGATGATGATGATGATTCTTGGCGTAGAAATTTCGATTTTGTTGCCTTACCATTAGCTCTTGGGGCATTCATTTTCCCACAAAGCACCGCAATATTATGAGTAGATGAAAAGGTAATGACGCTTTTGTTTTCTCATAAAAGACGTCTCTATGGCTCAGTACCCCAAACAATTTGTTTGAAAATCTCCGCTAGTGGTTCAGAAATAAATTGACATGAGGAAGACGGGAAAGCTACCTAGAAATTTACTGCCCAGTTTTCTACCAGCTCATGAGGAACGATTAAGATGAAAGCATAAAAAAACAAAGCAAGGTATAAAAAATGTTGAAAATGTCACTGTATGTCATCTGACAGTTGTAGATATACAGTATTTAACGATTGACAAATAAATACTGACATGTCATTGAGTAAAATGAAATAACTCACACAGTAAAAATAATGACATACACTTAACAGAAAAGTTGTCTGACGGGAACGGAATCCCATCACCAAATTATACGCTTTCCAAAAGATGAGAACATGTAAGCGAAAAAGTAATACAATTATTTACCAATCACACACGAGGCATTGAGTAAAATGAAATAACTCACACAGTAAAAATAATGACATACACTGAACAGAAAAGTTGTCTGACGGGAACGGAATCCCATCACCAAATTATACGCTTTCCAAAATATGAGAACATGTAAGCGAAAAAGTAATACAATTATTTACCAATCACACACGAGGTAGTTTCCAAAACTGATTACTAGTGAAGCAATGTGACCTATTCCCCTTCCTTTGTACCCCCCCCCCCCCCCTCCCCACAAACACACAAGACAAAAGCCTGTTTTTTTCTTGTTGAAATCTTAGTCGTTCGTTTCGTAGGCAGGATATTAAAGATACTCTTCGAAATTGAGCCCAGAGTTTTTGTCTTTATTATCAAATACAACATACATGTTGAGATTAAAATGCGCCAGATGTCTAGCAGAGACAAAAGAATACTGCTTACGTGGGCGTCACTTACCCCGGAGGAAACGACGACCCATTTCTTATTCGGAATGGGTAGTTTCGTTACAGAGGAGAGGCGAATATTGCCACCTCGTTTTTGTTGGAGGTGCTATTGAGAGATTGTGATTTCTCTATTTTATACTCAAAGTGGTTTGAAAATCTGAGAGCAGCAGAAACTTGAGAGGAACATAGCCATCTTCGCCGGCCGTTTATGTAAGCAGTTTGTGAGCCTATAGCCCGAATAGTTTAAGAAAATTCTAGCTTTTGTGATCGTAAGAAACGAAGCCGAAAAAGACATGGCGAAACCGTTAAGCGAGATTCTCGGCATAAATCTGTAGCCACGACGTGTCATGTCGTGAAAGAAGCGCCACTGAGGCTTCGATTACATTAGGATATATATTGTTCTAACGAAACGATCTGGTTGCGCTGGTGCCTGCAGCAAACGAACGACGTGCTAAATGAGATACGCGCGCATTTTCGAAATGCATTCAATTGGCAAGACGGTTTAGAGAGAATTGCACTACAATTAAAACCGCTCTTAGCACAAAAACACGTCGTACGTCAAAAAGAAAAGAGCGCTAGGCCTTCTGTCTGGCTATTCACCTGGACGGAAGTCCTTTTTTTCGCTAATTAACATAAAAAATGTGCCTGCATTTATCAATGGCATATGTTGGTAACTTGAATCTAGTTCACAAGTTATGCATTTTTCAAAGTAATCATTAACTACTTAACTGTTTTCCTGTCAAGAACGTATAACACAAAATCAGCAATTTCGCACCTTTCAAAAATGTTTTTTCAGTGCGAAATTTTTTATGCACATAAAACACAATAGCCCAGAAAAACATAAGCTCTATTTTGTGCAGTTTTAAACAATTTAAAGTGTAATTATTGAAGTTGCCTCCTAGTGCAACAAATGCTTGACGTCAATCGCTATTTTATCACGAGAAATTTTCTCATATGCTTCAGACTATTTCAAGCCTTCTTTGCATTTGTCAAAAGTTTAAATGGACACGTCATGGTTTAATGGGGCATGTCATCTAGTTGTACGTGTAACCGCTTCAGTGACTAACTAACTAACTAAAGCCACTAAAGCGATCTTGCTAACGCAGAAGCAAGAAGGGCATGTGTGCGATCGAAAATGCTCACATATGCCACGTATTCAAAAACCTCGTTCTTATAGCAACATTTTATAGCAATATTATCCTAAATTTCCGATTGAACAAAAATTTATCCCCAACAACATCGCCGGGAACAGTGCATACCTGGCAAAAAATCGATATTACCGTACGTTCGGAGCAATGAACGCGATAGCAACGTATTGTAATGTTACGCAAGGTAAGGCTGGCAGCTAATACTCTGAATCAAACCTTGCATAACTACAAAAAACGCTGGAGTAAGGGAACATGACCTATCGTGCAATCTCTGTGAGTTTAAGTGCATACTAGCTCTTTGCTGACGCCTGCCGAGATTGCGCATGTGCCAGTGATGAGCGCTGTTCAAGCGACACCCCTACACCCACCCTCTCTCTCTTCCGCTCCTCTTGCATTCAGTCATGCTCCTTCAAGACGGGCAGGGTGTTTACTCTATGTATAAGCAGCCATCGGCAGCAGCAATCGCACGACGAATGATGTTATCGCATGCGTTCTCTGTGCACCGCAGATGAGCCGCATCGTTTCATTTCTTAAGCCTCGTTGGTCGCCCCAACTGCGCTCTTTAAATCAAGGGTAAGCATACGATGCATGGGAGAATGTTATTGCTTTGAACTATACATGAAACATGACGGCGACGGCGATGGGCAACGGCAAGAACCTGTCGGCAGTGTCGATAAACTGTTGTTGCAATAAAACAACTTAAGAAGACGGCAACGTGAGATGAAGAATGACACAGCAGAGGCACTGAACTAAGAACTGTTGTGTTCTTTTTTCATTTTGAAAGATTGTTCTTTGGCATAACAGGCACACATAAAAACAACACAGGCCCATCACACATAAATAAACAGATTTCACTCATGCATACAGTTTAACAAAGATTGGTGGAACGGTCCTTTTATCTAGTCTTTTTAGCCCAGAGGGCGGCCGGGACGATGACCCGTTGTTCTAAGAGGACGAAGGCGCGCTTGCTTTAGCCCCGGGCACGTCCGGAACAATTGTGTCAGGTGCACGGCAGTTACGGGAGCGGCACCAAAGAGGCAGGTGGTTCCATAAGCTGCGCAGTACTCTTGCGGCCAGTAGGCGGTAACAGTACCGCGCAGCGTGAGGAACCACCTGCCCCTATTGCGACGCTCCCACAAATGTCGGTTTATTACCCAGAAAAAAAAAACGTACTCGCAGTTCGACTGCGCGCGTACCCTGACGTTACAACAAGCGCAGTGTTTCACGTTATTGCAGTGCACACATCCAGGAGCGTCCGCGCACTTCCTATGGATGGCGGTTCTTTAACAGACGCGTCATTCCGGAAGCCTTTGCAGTAATCGCCACCGCTATGGCGCCATCATGCGGCGAATGGTGCCGGAAGTAAGCACGACATCGACAGAGAGGAATGCTGCCGGCGTTCGCTCCCCCGGGCTTTGCGGGAGAGTGGCCGAACAGGGCCTGTCACGGGATTGCCTGGTCGTGGAACGTAATCATTCGGACAGGCCCGATGCGGCCCATCGGCCAGTTCGCGCTGATTCGCCCAAGTTCGAGAGGTAGCCTTATAGTATATAGGGCGCTGGTGCTGACCGCTAGGTGGTGGTGACCGTTCGCCGCGTCGGGGAAACGTCTTAAAGGTCACTTTTCTGAAGTTCTTCGTTTTGAGCGATTTTGTGGTTTCTAGGCTTATATTGTTTTTTTTTTGTTAAAGCTTTCGCTTGCTATGCCTGCTTTTTCGGGAGCTGGATTTCTGTCCGCGAAGGGCAGAGTGGAGAGTACGTTCGATTTCCGTCCGGGGTTCTGTGCATTGAAGGCTACTTTTCGCGCCCGCGATCTTTTCTTCTCGTCTTGGTGTGTGCGCGTGTTGCTTCGTAGAACTATAGATGAACTGATCGAGCGGCTGTAGTGGTGGGTGTGGTCATCAGGAGAAATGGATTGTTTTGAGATGTGCTAAGGTTGTTTATAGAGCATTGCAGCTTCTCCTCTTAGAAGTCGGCGAATTCACGTTTATTAGGTCGCCTCTATAAGCTATTTGCTAACAAGTATGCGTTAATTGCGAACAGATGCAATAAAACAGTCGAAACGTACGCAAAAGTGAGTACTATTGTTTTACACGCATCTCAGTCAAGACGTTTAGGATGATCGAAACGCTAATTAAGCAGTTTTAGGATGATCGAAACACTAATTATTCTTGTTTTTTTCCGCATTGCCGTCTGTGTTCGGGCATCCGGCTATCGTCTACGTCACAGCCGATGGCGCCCAAGAGTGTTTTTCGCCTGCAGGCAGTGCCATATACGTAACCCTTATTGTATATCTAAATTAGCTCATTAGTGTTTCGTTATAAACCAGACCACGTTAATATATGCGGTGTGGCATGTAAGTGCCAGGGCTTATTACCAGAAAATTCGTTCTAGGAAAGTGGTTAGACAGTTAGGTATCTGCATTCGCTCGATTGAGGCACATATGGGAAACAACATCCACAGATTCATTAGTTGAGCTTCAGAGTTCACTGGAATGGCACTACAAAGGTATACATATTTAACACACGAGCACGAAAAACATCAATATTCTCTTTGCCACGTAAACTTACACTTTGAAGCGCTTATATTCAGACACTTATATTCAGACACTATAGCGTTGTAACGTCTATGGCATCGGCACCTAATGTCATAACTCGTCAGACTTGTAACATTTCCTCCTCGGTGTACAAAAAGTAGCACTTGTGCCAGTGTCATAACATTAACCAGAGCTTCTGTAAATGCATTGTAGAATTCTTCTTCTAGATTTTTTTTGCAGTCACCAAAAACAAGCTTAACGAGTAAGTGGACGCAAATTTGTTTCTTCTCTCGGAGCCTTGAATGCCGTTTCTATCTCGTCAACGACGATAATTGTCCTCACCATCACCGCCACTGCGAGGTATCATGCTGCTTGCAAACGGTTTCATGTCAGACACGCAAATGAATATTTTTTCTCGTGGTTGCTGAAGTGTTCGCGCAGAGCGAGAAACGTGCAACCGACTGACACGCACTTAAGTTCTAGAAGTTGCATTAAGCCCGCCCTGAAATGCACCTTACAGAAGGAATTCTAGGCGGACACCGTACTGGCTAAGTGCTTGTGATATACAGCTACGGAACGATGTGTTAGTTCATAGACTGTGGCCAGAACTAGAAATGTTTGCGTGTGGACGCTTTATTGCAATGTGAACTCCTACAAGCCACCTGTACAATACCATGGTTAATTGCTATATGTGTTTACTTAGGTGCGCATTGCTCATATCAGGTAATGTTTTTTATTTCTTTTCACTGCACAACCTATAGAAATGGAGCCGAGGTGATATAAACCTCAAACTCTCCACAACAAGACCATTATAACAGAACAGAGCAGACACGCATGGCGTTCAGTCTGATAGCGTCGTTATTTCAAGTTCCCTTCCCCGTTTCCATACCTTTTAAGAGTGTCACTGGGAGAGCGCCGGGGCCCAAGTTTCTCTTGCATCTGGCAGTGAATGCTCATAGTGCCGTTGCTACGCATAGTAAATAACGTCAAGGAGGATTCAGGTTTTCGTAACGAGCTGAATTGAAAGTGGGTTAGTAGGATAAAGTAAACATGCAAAGTTAAAACATTACGCTATAGTGCTTGCTTTACTTCGTAAATTGCAACGCGATTCTTCTTTTGAGGCGAAGTATATATATGTAAATCTAAACTCTACGTGAGTACGTGCGTTATTTCGCACATCGCAACCAAATTATTTTGATGTTACGTCAATGCAGAGATAAGCGGAGCCTTTAATGCTCCATCAAACACAAGTTATGTCGCTACTGGTTAGAAAGAGAGCTATTCATTTGATGTGTAAAAAGGTAGCAGTTTTTATATGTCATACAAAGAATGGACTCTGGTAATTACAGTTTCTGACGATCTGAAAAAGAATGAATTACGTTAGTACCAGGACAAGAAAACTTGAATTTCCCAGAACTCATTTTTGTTGCCTGCCATGGTTGTGGCTGTCGCGCTGTCTAGCAGCTTGATAAAGAGGACATCCCAACTAGAAAGAGCACACACTTGAACATATTGGCGTTGAGTAACTAACCACTACATTAGGTGTACAAGGTAGTGCTGTGACAGTGCGTCTTTCATTATGCGTTATTCGGTGTGCCTGCTGAAAAGTTGTAAATGCTTTGCTTTTCTCGCAAGTGAACACGTCGAAACTGATGGGTTGATACTAGAGTGTAATTATATTATTTCATGAATTGATAAGTAGCTGTGAGACGACACCGCGTTTACATATCTTAAGCCAGGGCATCAAATATGTCTAGTATAGTGAGATCTATGTTGTTTACTGTAAGAATGATAAAGTTGCTGCATGGTGTGTGTAGATGCTGGGATGTCCGGGCAACATTGCAGCACAGTGGGGTTCTCATTAAAAAAAAAGAAAGCTTTTGGCTTCGATAATTTTGACAGGCAGCTCTAAATGCGCACAGTGATATGGCAGTGCTCCTCAAATAGAATATCAAGGTCATAGTGGATCAACCAGATGCTATGCACCAACTGGCTACTGGGTCTGTTCACAGTACACAACACTTTCGGCGAGAGGTTTATAAACAGGTAAATATCTAAAGAAATAGCAGCGCGCTGTTGGTGAGTGTGCAGTGACTGTCGTGTGACCATTTTGATGAACTCTTCTGGTAAAGGTGGACGTTTTGAGTGGGCGAACGTTTATGACATCCGACATTTATGTCTCCGACGGCGGGTCTCGCTCAGCTACTGCACATGCGTGGCTTGGTCAGATTTGAGTTTTTACAACTATAGCCAGGTAATGGGGTAAGTGGCCGCGATGCTAGCTTCCTCTAAGGTTCAATCTATTTTGGTTGGTAGGTAATAAACTTTATTCAGGATCCAACGAGCAATTACTGGCCCGGGCTAGGCCTCCGGGTGCCGTCGTCTGCGGAGCATTGTGTGATGTCCTCGGCGATAGCCCTGGCTCGCTGGACAGCCCAGATTTGGTCTACTGCACGTGGGTTGAGAAGGGCGGCTCGCCACCGCTCAGCCAGTCGTCCTGCAGGTACACTCACGCTCGTCCAAGTAGTGGCGGCGAACATCACACTCGCACTCCTAAAGTATATGCGCCATGTCGGCTGTCTCGTGCTCACACCGCGGACAGCCAGGTGACGGTTTGAGGGAGGGACACAGCCTATGCAGGTGTGGGGGATTCTCAAAAGTGTCGGTCTGCAGATGCCTCAGATCAGACGCCCGAGATCTTTCTAGCTGCATGTGGGGTGGTGGGTAGCGTCGTCGCGATTTTTTTTTGTAGCCATGGATTCAAACTGCCGTAGGATGCTATGCGCGGTGATATCCATAGCAGAGTGTGGTTTTGCATTACGTAAAACTACATAACGTCAGCTTTTTGCGTCCCATGTCTTTAAATTGCCATTGGACGCTCTGTGCAGCGCCTCCATCGCAGAGTGCGTGCTGAGCTCGGTGACTGCTAGGCAACGTCATAGCGAGTTTTAAACACCACTGCTGCCTTTACAACTTGACTAACAGCTTCCCTGTTAAAATGCTGTCAAGCTAATTTGGTTTTTGTAAGACCTCGGAAAACTTTTTTGGAATCCTCACTGTAATCTGTGAGATTATTTATATCCTAATGCACCCATAAGAGGCTAGAACAACATGCAGGTGTACTTCACGCACTTATGAAAGTGCGCATGCCTGGCATTCACTCTTGTCTCAAAGAAAACCAATCCAAGTGTCATCCTTGTTCAGCTACCGTTTATACACAAAACATATCCTCCTTTGCGTTTGCGATATTGTGTGAATATTCACTTGCTTAATTACTAAATCTCAGTTTCTACTTGTCGTGTAGGCAACTGCGAGAGCGGGACGCACGTTGTCTCACATAAGAAGGGCTTTCACTAATTGCTTCGAACTGTTTGAATTAGCAACATAATCAATCGACGTGTCTTGGAACAGAATAGTTGCGGATGATGACGTCTAGAGTGTGGTACTATTGAAAGCCATTGTGACGATTAGTAGCTACGAAGTGAGCTACAGTGGAGAGATGCTTAACAAGCTGAAACGCTTGCTCTGGGTGAGTGGTTGGGATCGAGCGCTAGCTTTGCTTTAGATACTAAATAAAAGAAAACGAGGAAATACATGAATTAGTATTACCAATAGAGCACGACGAGGAAATTAATAAAATGAAACAAGAGGTTGGCCCGGATTGTGAACCTCTCGTCTGGGCCCGGGTTTCTGGCTGCCTTCGGAGAAGGAAGTGGTCATCCACTGTTGGCATTAAACAATACGATTATTAAGCGATAACCTTAGCTGCCTGACCAAGCATGAAAATTGACCGTTGGCGTTGGTGGCGTCCACACGAGTGATGCAAAAAATGATCACGTGATAATGTCGCCACACGACGTCAACGTGCCATCACAAATAACCCTAAATCCCTGACGTCATCATGTCGTCCTATATTGTGACGTCACATAATGATGTCGCCACAAAACATCATCTCTTAAGAGTAGGCTGGCCATGGAGGCAGTTAACACTCACCATGAGTGCAGAAAGCTTTAGGTGGAGTGCGGGGAGAACGAGTACGTCGATTGAAAAGAAAAAAAAAAGAGATCACGATGGCCTTCGCCGCTTTTCCGTCGCTATAGAGGAATGTATAAGGGACCTTGTGGTAAGGAGAAATGGTGGAAATTGTGATAAAGGTTGCCAGGTAACACATGACTATGCTGGATAATTCGATGAGTGGCAATAACGTCTGTGGAATGAGCGAGAGGGCCCAATTAATAAAAAATACTGAAAAAAAAGCTGCGTGCGCCACTGCGTTTTTCACAAAGTAAAATGTGCTCACCTCAACTGCAGCGTATGCAGGTGATCCAGATAAATTTTGCGATTTATTTACCCTGCACACGTGTCCAGCTGTCTGGGTGTTATAATCTTACTTAAATGTGCTCCCTGAACGTATGTCTTTTTCCGTCTGAATGGTAATTTGTTTATTTATTTTCGAGGGGCATGCAAGTTGGTGCATGTAAGTTCATTTTGTCTTGTTTTATTGGAAATGGTGGACATCCTATTACTTAACGAACATGGAATTTTCTTCTAGAGGCTGATGCTTGTGGGTACCCTTATGTTAGGATAGTCTGTAAGAGATAACTTCAGCCCCACATAACAATGTGCCGCTGATCAAGAAGGAAACAGATTCGTTTTTTTTTTCAAAAGGAAAGCTCCGCAATTTAGGAAGAATTTCATTGCTTCATGACTGGGTCCTCGATCTCGTCAAATGTAATACCAAGCATTAAATATTGCTGGAACCGGCGCATGCAATTAATTACACATTCCGAAACCAATCTTTCGTTGAACACAAATCATCATTTGCTTATTCTCGTCACACGAACGTCACACGAAATTTCGCACAATATTTCGTGTTTGCTTTTTAATAAAATGCGTGAGGAGGAGTTGTCTCAAAAGACCAGTTAGAAAAGGTACGTTGCTCAAAAAACTATTAATCGCTCTATTGCATTGGATTCTGACTAATGTGACTGAACCAACCTTAATTTGAAACGCCGATACACCCTTACGTATCCCCCGCCGCGGGGGCCCAGTGACTGTGGCACTCGAGTGCTCACCCCAAGCACGCGGGATGGAATCACGGGCGCATTTTCGATGGAAAATAATCGAGGCAAATGTACTTATATTTAGGTGCTGGTTAAAAAAAACTACACCATCTCTCACTGAACAGAACCATATGTGGGGTTGCGAATTAGGGGAGATTGATTGATTGATTGATTGATTGATGATATGTGGGGTTTAACGTCCCCAAACCACCATATGATTGTGAGAGACGCCGTAGAGAAGGGCTTTGGAAATTTTGACCACCTAGGGTTTTTTAACGAGCACCAACATCTGAGCACATAGACCTGAAGTAGCGGGGAGATGGTTAGCTTGAGCAGGAAATGGTGTACTTTCAAGAAATGTGTCCAATATTCTTTAAAATTCAGTGAAAGGAACTATTTGGTCGTTGTATTCACAGTTGCTTTTTCTGTAGTGGCAGACATCTTAAGAGGGTTGAAGACATCATTTCGAACAGTAATTAGGAGAGTGAAAGTATCAAGTTTTTTAATAAGTGGAGTTAGGATGTCAAGTTGAAAGGTAGCATTGAAGTACTTCATGCTAGAAACCCATTGACACTTTCAAATTTTCGAAAAATGGCCTCTAGTAATAACTGCAAATTGATAAAATTCTCGCGAACTCTGCAGGGAAGCTACCCTGAAACGTGTAAGAGCGCAACTGTCATATTCGTTCGAGGCGTCTGACATAAAGAAGCGTTGTTATATCAACAATCAACCGACTTCGTAGAGTGGGTGTGTTTGCTTCGCTTGCAATTACAACACGCATGACGCATATACGCAAGCCAAATGGGAAGAACTGCAGCCCTGTGACTGCTGTTTTAAGCAGTGACGTCATTGTAGTCTGCTTGTTGCGCTCATCTGTCATTTGGTTTCGGTTTCGCCGCAGAAGTTCGGATAATTTCACTATTTCGCAATTATTGCTAGAGGCCGCTTTCGAAAAATTTGAAAATGGCAAAGAGTGTTTTGCACGAATGACGTCAACTCTCCCTTCAACTTAGCTGCCTGACTCCACTAGTTGAAATGTTAGTTTTTTAACTTCTCTACTCAAAGCTCTAAGGGATTTCTTCAACCCTCTGAAGATGCCTGCCGCTACAGAAAAAGCAACTGGGAAGACAGCGAGGAAACAGCACCTTCTTCTGATTTTTTAAGAATATTGGACACATTTCTCGAAACACCGTGTGGATTTAAGCATAAAAGCTTCAGGCGATGCCGCCAGTTAGGATGCAGCTTATACGAGATGCGCTGACACTGTTTATGTCAGCTTAAGTTGTAACCGTACAAGCCTTGCATCACACTGTATATTTAAAAGGCGTGTCCCACCCTTGTATGTTTACTCTTACAGTACTTTAAACAATGATTAATTTTTATCTTGCACTTTATCGAATGGTTCAACGACCAGCCATCACAGGACACGACGCTGCAATGTCCACACCCCAGTAGAGTGACGCAAACACACTTTGCTGATGGTATAGAATGCGGAGAGAATATACAGACGTAGCTCTTAAAAAAAAGGACATGTACGAAGACAACAAAATATATGCCAAAGAAAGGCGTGTTTCGCGGCTTTTTTCAAAAGCCTGGACCACACAATCGAGTTCTTCTTGAACGAAAAAAATACACCCTTTTCAAGCCTGTATAAAAATCTTTAGAGCATAGAAAATGTGATTCATTGTGTTCACTCTCTGTTTAAGTCAAAACGTCATGCAGCTACGTAAACCACATGTTACGCTTTGTATAAGTTTGATACTTTTTTTCTTGCAGAAACAATGGCACGTCAGAAGACGAAGAGACGCTTCGTTTCATGATGCGTACAGAATTCAATATGTAACACAAATATTTCCTTGAAGCAAATGAATAAGCAGCCGAGGCCCGCCTTTGGTTGTTCTGCTCTGAACACTGTGCGTAGGCACAAAAGCCACTGCTGCGGTTTGCTCTTGGCCAGGGGGATTTCACAATAAACGTGGTCGCGATCAGTTCATGTATCAAAGCTTTCACAGATGCCGCATGGTTTTGCTAAGTGGATGGACAGAATGAGGAGGAGGAGGAGTAATGAAGGCCCATAAAGAATACACAGCCACACAATGAAATCTGGAAAACAAAAGAAGCTAGAAGACACGCTGCGACAAAAGAAATCGGTACTAACTAAGGGTAGCATGCAAAGTGAGGGCAGTTTTCGGCAGTCGTTACGAAAGAGCCCGCTTCTTCTGCACAAAACCCGACTAAGCACGTCGGGTGCCTTATGTACCGAGCTGTATTGCGTCCCCAACTCCCGCCATCTTGTTACTCATCCCTCAATGGTCGAGAAAGCAAAAAAAAAAGATGGTGAAGGCCCTTTTCTCTTGGACGATGCGCGGACCTGACGGCTAAAGCGATGCCTCCCGCCATCTCGCTCCATTACTCAACGTTAATGCCTGCTGCGAAACACGCCGCTGAGTTAGAATGGCGAGCCGGCCTGTATGTGGCGGCGTTCGCTTGTCGTCAGTGGCACGGACCCAAGGCGGCGCTAAGACGAACCCTGGCAGCGCCGTGATTACTCACGGGGAAGACTTCGCCGCTCGCCACCCAACGGCGCAACTGTCGCCTGTCGGATCCCAGTTTTGTCGGTATAGAGGCATCACTGTAAGTGGTCTCTCCTGGAGCGGAGTGGACCGATACAAGCGAGGCGACAATTGTGTGGTTTCGAGCGACGAATCGGGACTTCCCAGCGTTCGCGTTGTTGTACTCTAGTGGACGGCTTTGTTTTATAGCCTGTCTTGCGCTCTAATTACCGACTAATTACCGACTTTTGTTTGCTGCTTTTATTCTTATAGTTTTGTACGTTGTAAGCGACTTGTTTCATCCCTACTTATATTTCACCGTCTTCGCCTGTCTTGCACTCATCCTTAGTAATCATCTGCAGACATGGCATTAATTTTTTTCATATTGTTCGCTATGCACTACGTATATATTTGAAAGCAGTTTAGATGCAATAAATAAATGAAAAAAATAACTACGGGCGAGCAGGATCAAAGTTGCATGGTTGAACTTTACGTTCTAGCTAAACGTACGAAACAAAATGTCATATAAAAGCTGCAGAGAGCTGAGATTGTGTAACAGCTGCCTTTTTCGCAACACGAGCATCAGTACTCAGTGACAGGACAAACACGGACAGACATGTAAATAGTTAAGAGAGTAAGAACCACGTCACAATCATGCTATGAGAAAAGAAAACCTACATATGTGTCTGGGAATCCTTCTTTCTATAATGCAGTAAGTTTCTCTGCCTTTAATGATGTGAGACGTAAAGCGTCTAACTATCGTCACAGATCTCGAATGACAGGTCAAGTTGCACTGCAACGCATTTCAAAAAAGCTATTTGCTCCTACTGCAAACGCTTACACGAACCATTGCTTAGCAAACTGTCGCTATCTTTGCGGGACTTACGAATCCTCGGGATTCGCGGTAATAGACCGAGAGATCGAAATTCGATGCCACTGCTCTGCGTGCGATAGGACAAAAAACAAACGACAACAGAATGGAACGGTCAAGTCTTCCGTCGTCTTTCTAATGACCCATTCTCTCGGAATGGTGCTTGCGAAACTAGAATGAGGCCGAACACTTCGAATGGTGCACTCGGAAGCTTTCACTTTTCTCCGGTAGACATAGTCGTTAAAGCATCAGAAGATGCTAAACATAAAAAAAGAGATGACAAGAACGGTATACACAGGTATCATTTATTTCACAGAAACCTCGCGTCAGAGAGCATCGATATACGCTAATGTTTGCAGCAGGCATCGCCATTGCTTTCTCTCAGGTTGACTCTCGGTAAATCCAGACCTATTTGGTAACACACGATGCTTATGTGAGTGCTCATACTGGGGCTGGCTCAATAGCAGCTTATGACTTTTTGTTTTTTAGATTTACTCGAGAGACGCCTAAAAGTTGGCGATAATGACAAAGTGAAAAGTATAGCCTAACTGAAAGCATAGCTAATTGCCAGCTATTCGTCTTAAAAAGACAAGGCGTACCAACACGGGCAAGAAGGCAAGCCAAGGCAACACAAATGCCGTTTGTAGTATCTTGACTTCCCTTTTGTGTCTGTAGTTGCACGCCCTACATTCCTAACGTGAAAAGTGTAGGATCACTGCAAGAAGCTAACTCTTTATTGATTGCATTGGATGATTTTCGCAGGTCCATGAGGGGGCTCCTTGCTCGCACGTGTCGCTAGCTTCGCCTATGTCACAACGAAGTTGCTTACCTTTACCTCAGGCGTGCCCAGAGGGAAGGGGTGGAGGGGATGTCGGCAGACTTGAGTCTGTATGAAAACGAAAGGGACAGAGAGGATATATAG
Source organism: Rhipicephalus microplus (assembly GCF_043290135.1). Taxonomy (NCBI): domain Eukaryota; kingdom Metazoa; phylum Arthropoda; class Arachnida; order Ixodida; family Ixodidae; genus Rhipicephalus; species Rhipicephalus microplus. The sequence continues at coordinate 1,270,060 of NW_027464625.1, read as the reverse complement.
AGAAGAAAAAAGAAACTCATTGCATGTCCACGAGATGTGTCATTATGAGTAAGCGAAGCAGAGGGATCGCTTGTTGTTACCGTAAGTCACCCCTGAGATTGACCACTCACGCATGTAAATGAGCGCCAAGCCGTGTTATATACAATGTTTATTGGTCATAACTGCTATGGCGTGTTGAGTAGTGAATTTAGTTTTGCCTTCATTATTAATTTACTACTGCTTTATGGTATCAAATCCCGCCTGAAGTTGGCAAAGACGAGGTCTCGGCACGTGCTTCTGGCGGTTGTTGGCTGTTTCCAGTCAGACGAGGTGCATCGTAGAACACATCGATACGTGATCTACTGCACACGTCAGTCATTGTCCGTCATCACGAATTCTTCATCACCATCGTCATGGCGTATGACCATGAGAGTGCTGAGCTGCGATGACACAATGAAAATGTGTTGTCTAGAACGCGCCTGTTCTTCGTCGTCATCAGCATCATTGTCATCGTCGGTGGTGGCTACGGCGCGCAACGCCAACGCCAAAGGACAAGCTTCGACCATAAACAGCATCGCCCCTAAAGAAGAAGAGACTGTCAGCTGCACCAGCACACTACCACAAGACACCTTTGTCGTGGTGGTGTGCTGGAGCTCCGGCGCTATGATGTAGACCAGTGGGACATACTGGGACAAGGTGAAATAGGCGGGAGGCCGTGATAGCAGCAACGTAACTACAGAGATCGAAAGCGGTACCGTTAGAAAGTGGGGGATGTATGGAAAGACTACGAACCCGAGTAGGAACGCAACGTTTTTGAGGAACGTCACCATCTGCTTCTTTAAACAGCGCAACTACATGAGCACGAAGAAGGCTGAAGCAACTGGACAGGCGCTGTCCCGTAGTTTCAACATTTCTTTTTTTGTCTTTATGTAGGTGTGTTGTTTTAAAGATGAATACAAACCAACTTGAGCAAATCTCTGTTTTGTGACAGGAAGAAAAAAAGACACAGGCATTAGTGGCTCCAAGCTTGAAGGAAGAGCCCAGCTAAGTGACCTTTCTTGCTTTTTATGTTTTTTTTAGTTTTCGCTTTGCTTATTGCATCTTTTTTGTATGATTCTTTTATTTTTCTTTCAATCTCTTCTAACTTTCCGTCTATTTATTTTTTTCTAGGTTTTTCTAATTTCACGCCAATTTTTTCTCTTTGTAGAAGAAAGGAAATAGAAAAAAAGAAAAAAGGAAGTCAGAAAGAGATAGAAAGACAGAAATAAAGAGATGCAAAGAAAAAGGAAGAAGCAGAAAAAAAAAGCTTTCTGCTTCTACCAATCGCTTCGTTTCTCTTTATTTCTGTCTTTCTGTCTCTTTTCGACTTGCCCTCTATTTTTCTATCTCCTTTCCATCTCTGTTTATTTTTATTCTGTTTGTTTAAATGACGTGTCTCTTTCCAGTCATTTTTCATCTCCCCATTCCCTTTATTTCTCTCTAATTCACTCTTCTTTTTTCTTCACACCATGCTCTCTCTTTTTCTCTGGTTAATTCTGTCTATTTACAATTTCTCTCTTTTATTTTTCTTTCTTTCTTTTTTCTTTCTTTCTTTTTTCTTTCTTTCTTCCCTTTTTCTTTCTTTCTTTCTTTTCCACGTGCTCATATTCGTTTGGCACTCGCATCTGCTGCACTTGATAATGGGTCTCGCTCAATTTCTGTGCGACATCGCCACTTCAAGAGTTTCGCGGAAAAAATATCTTTGCGGTTAAGACGCGCACATAGCGCGTTTACGTAGCACATAGGGCGGTTAAGAGTGCACATAGAGCACATATCTCTGTTAAAACGTCCTGATATGAATGTTGCGACAGCGCAAATATTTTATGAGCGTCAGCTGCCATATGAGCATATACACTCAATTTCTTTGATAAGTTGGGACAATGAATGAGATACGGCCTGCTATTTTGGTCATATCCGCCAGTATGGCGTTTGATACAGGCACAAAGAGATAGAGAGAAAGAAACATGAAAAGGAAAGGAAGAGAGGTTAGCCTAAGCTGGTTCTAGAAATAGGTTTGCTACCGTGCACACGGGTCGGGAAAAAGAAGTAGGATACATCATAGAGAAGTATGTAAGGAAAATATAAATATTTATGCGAAAAATAAATATATAGAAAAAAAATAAATATATAGGCGAGAAAACGAAACAGTGACTAGAGCGTCTTGCCTCGGTCCGGTGGCGGATATCAGCTTGTATGCCAACGGGGTCAGAACCACCACGTTAGTAAACATGCGTTAGTGCTTGGCGTTGTGTTCGCTTAACATAGCGATGGTGTGGTTCATCTCATCTACTAAATGTTGGTCCTTATAAGGAAGCAATTGCGGAAAGAGATAGCAATGCCAACGGAATTCTCGCGCGTGCTTGCGCGCTTCAGTGGGACTCGGTCTACGCACACGCCCTTATGTGGTGCGCCTGCATAGTCAGCCGGGAAACCGGGCAGCGAAAGCCACAAAAAAGAAAAGAATCAAGGAACTCGGTCTCGGAGAATGGCAGATCAAGAACGGAAGACAGCTGCAAGTCACCTTCCTAAAGACGGGAGCAAG
>NW_027464625.1:1105000-1262500 GCF_043290135.1 Rhipicephalus microplus | reverse complement strand
TGTGACCATACCTAAAGACCCCCATGCCTTGAACTGAAACATGCTTAGAAACCACCCGTTCTGACGTGCCGCCATCTGAACACGCCCACGCGAATAAACGAATAAACGGCAACAGCTACCAATAAACCCAGCAGGAAGCGAAGATGTCGTGCACCCAGCACGCGAGCATAACCTTTTCGTCGGAAAGAGGGTATAGGCACGTTCGCCCACGCACTTCGCGTGCACCGGCTAAGATCGAATACGAAATGAGTTTGCCTCCACATCTACTGAAGTCTTCGTCGACAACGGTCCCAGTGTGGCAAGATTGCGGATGGGAAACTGAGGTCCTTTTCGGAAGCCTGCGGCCGTGTCGCTAATTCTGGAATTCCGTTTTGTGCGTCACACATTCGCACCGCTTTGCGAATGCCGTGCATTGAAGAATATACAAGTTAACCGGGTTGCGGAAAAATATTGCTGAAGTAACGTGACTTTGACGCCAATAGGCAATAAATAGTGCTGGGGACCACAGAACACCCCCGTATCGAATCAACAAGTTTTTACGGTATATTATTTCTGCCGCGAGGCTGGTAGAATGGTAGAATGTTCATGCAAGCACACACGCGCGCACACACACAATATATATATATATATATATATATATATATATATATATATATATATATATATATATATATATATATATATATATATATATATATATATATATATATATATATATATATATATAAAGAATGTTACAGTAATAAAGAAAACGTTTCCTATGAGCTTTCGGCTGTGAACCGGCTGGTCAAAACGTTGTTTTTAACTGTGTCTTTCATATATTTTAACCAATAGGTAGGAGTACTCTTGCAGAAAATATATAAATATACATATATACATAAACACACGCATAATGCGTGCTCAAAAGAATATGTGAGCCAAACAATGTATGTTCACGCAGTGCTACCCAAAGTATAAAAGAAATGTTTCTTGTAAAACACATAACGGCCTTTTTTTCAGTGTCTTACAGTCAAAAAGCGCCGTTAAAAATTGAGCGCAGGGTTTCCTATACCGTGTTCAAAAAGTACAAAACCTATGATTAGACAGCACAGGTAATGAGTCCTGGTCGTTTAGTAATGTACTATACCAACCACATTGTTATATTTTAGTGTCCTCTTAACGAAGACCACGGACAGAGCGGTTTCTAGAGCTCCTGTATTTCTTCACTCAAACCCCTGAATTCAGGAGGTTCTCTAATAATTCCACGTTAGGGGAGTTCCACAAAGTTTTCCAGATTTTTTTCTCGAGGCGAACAGTATGACGCTTCGTTAGCGATAAACGAACTCTGATTGCGGTTGGGGCCTGAAGTCGAGTTTTGGGGGCCCCTTCCCTTCGAATTCTTGGTGCTGCGAACCACTTGAGCAGTTTTCCCACTGTTCCGTTTTGCTTCATCTACTTTCGACATTAGACAGTTATTTCTTTCGAACAGGAATGATGGGGAGACCATGGATAGAATTTTCAAGGAAGCAGTGGATGGCTCGTGGGTTTCGATTTTCGGAAAGTTTTAGAAAGAGGCTCCACTGCAAGCGTAATTGAAGCTTCTACATGTGCGCACATGTTTAAACTTTCTGCCGACGGTGTTCGAGCTTGCGTGACTCAGCTAGAACGTTTTAGTGCATCCTAAGGTCGTAATAATGACTGAAAATATTAATATGAAAAAAAAACGAACTGGCCTTCAGGGAGGAAAACCGCTAAGTTAATGACTGGAACACAACGCCGTTCACATGCCATTTGTAATAAACCCACGTATATGATTGTTTCTTAGTTAAAATTATCGAGATTACCAAAAAATGCTCCCTACGTTAACGAAAAATGAAACTCACGGTGAACAAAGTTTTTGACGCACATAATATTGCGCAGCTTAGTCATTAAAATGTTTAACCGGCCTGCAGCGCGTTTCCCTGTGTGTATTTTCCAAATGAGCGAATCAAGCTACAAAAATGCAACTTCGCGCCAGGTGTTCCAAGTACAAAGGAACTATACAGACAATATGGTTGATTGGGTGAGTTGGTGATACATGATTGTTTGGAATAAAAGCGCCCCGCGTAGAAGTGGACAGGATAGACAAGGACAAGTGCTTGTACCTGCCTACCCTGTGCGCGTCTACATAGTGCGCTCTTATATAAAACCAAGAATTATACATAACTCTGCAGCCTTCGTCATATCTCTCCGTTTTTTTTACTCGTCTATATTTTTTAACTTTTCTCATTCTTTCTGCCTTCTTTCTCTCTATATTTTTATTCATTTCTTCTTTTCTACGTTTATCAATTTTCTTTTCTTTCTAGTTCATGTTGTTTTCCTTCCTACTTTTTCTCCTTTCTGTCTCGCCCCATTTCGTGCTAGCCTCTTCTATTTAGGGGCGATGCTCCTTAAAGCGGCACCCGTTCGATCCTCGTCGTAGTCGTAGTACGTAACCAGTCTTACGCTTTGTCTGTCTGTCTGTCTGTCTGTCTGTCTGTCTGTCTGTCTGTCTGTCTGTCTGTCTGTCTGTCTGTCTGTCTGTCTGTCTGTCTGTCTGTCTGTCTGTCTGTCTGTCTGTCTGTCTGTCTGTCTGTCTGTCTGTCTATCTATCTATCTATCTATCTATCTATCTATCTATCTATCTATCTATCTATCTATCTATCTATCTATCTATCTATCTATCTATCTATCTATCTATCTATCTATCTATCTATCTATCTATCTATCTATCTATCTATCTATCTATCTATCTATCTATCTATCTATCTATCTATCTATCTATCTATCTATCTATCTATCTATCTATCTATCTATCTATCTATCTATCTATCTATCTATCTATCTATCTATCTATCTATCTATCTATCTATCTATCTATCTATCTATCTATCTATCTATCTATCTATCTATCTACGATTTTTTGCCCTCCTGGCCGTTTGGATAATGGTATCAATACCTAACTTGGTATGGCATACCATGACTGTATTTCGAGTATATTTGACTAGTCATAACATGAGAATCATGACATGTATGTCATGAACGTCATCATTTACATTTCATTGTCTTGCTGTTCTAGCGGTGGTTTCGTTCACATGCCATGCTGCAAAACTGGTACGGTATGACATGATTGCACGGTGAACACAGGCGCCATACCCTCACATGAAAATCATGACACGCGTGTCATGTAACAACATGACTATATGTCCTGCTCATGATGTACTCTCGGCTATTTCGCTAGCGTCACATATACCAAAGTCGGTATTACGGTACGTGAACGCATGACAAAGGTATGTGACTGGTGCAAACATGATAAACATGAGACTCATGTCATGTAACAACATGACTACGTGCCACGCTCATGATGCGCTCGCGGCCGTTTGGCTAGCTTCACATATACCAAATTCGGTATTCCATGACGTGAACGGACACAGGTAAATGATACATTCAAACACGATAGTCATGAGATGCGTGTCATGTTTGAAGGTGACTACATGCCACGCTCATGATGCGCGGGCGGTCGTTTCACTAGCTTGACATATACCAAATTTGGTATTACGGGATGTGAGTGGATGACGAAGGTATGTTACTGGTGGAAACATGATAATCATCAGGTGCGTGTCATGTAACAACACAACTACATGTCACGCTGAGGAAGCGCTCGCGGTCGTCTCGCTAGCTTGACATATACCAAGTTTGGTATTACGGGACGTGAATGGATGATGAAGGTATGCGACTGGTGCAAACATGATAATTATGAGTTGAGTGTCATGTAAGAGCATGATTACATGCCTCACTCAAGGCACAAATAATCTTTGACGGGACCAAATTCATTTCTTCGCGTCACGACGGTGATGCGACGCTAGGCGCCGATCTGCCTGCCATATACTCGCAGGCGCGCGCCGCGCTGCAGTGCTTTGACGCATGCATGCTCGTTTCAGCGCGTCCAGTGTCCCCCCGTCTCGAAAACAGACAGACGCAGTGATGTCTCAAATGCAGCATGTCGCGTTTCGCGCCGGTTGCTGTCGGGCCTCGCCGATGGACGCTGGTCGCACCGGTCGCGCCGGTCGCGCCAGACGTCAAGCTATAGAGTGCTCGCGTTTTGCTAACGCAGCGTCCCTGTGCCCAGCATGCGCGCGTCAACGTTACGTTGGAGTATATTGGGCCCTTCATGATGCCCTCGAGGCCGTTTCACTAGCTCCACATATACCAAATTTGGTGTTACGTGACGTCATAGGATGACGAAGGTTTGTGACTGGTGCTAACATTATAATCATGAGATGCGTGTCATCTAAGAACATGACAACATACCACGCTTATAGCCTGCTCACGGCCGTTTCGCTAGCCCCACATATACTAAATATGGCATCACGTGACGTGAATAGATGAGGAAGGTAAATGACAAATCCAAAAATGATAATCATGACACAGAAGTCGTGTAGGGCATAACTTACCTTGACTTCGTAACGATGTGGTGATTTGAAAGTGACATATAAACCTTCGTCATTCGTTCTTCACATATCGTCGATTCCCACTGTACGTGGCATCTGCCAGTTTTTTTTCAAACTACAGTGAATATAGCTTTATAAAGTTATTTTATGCGTTCAATGAATCGTATTCCTTGCAAACACTTGTAATGTATATTTAAAGTAATCTAATTTCCTGTCGCTGCAAATTCAGATACAACAATATTCGTTCCAATACTCTGAGCAACCGAATTTTCTATCATTCTGACAAAAATAACAAACAAACGTTCATGCTATGTATGCAGGGTTACATTGCTCGTTGACGAAGCAGCAGTACTGGCGCACACCATGCCCGTGCCACCCCCCACCCTCCTGCAAAATTATTTCGCCCTGGCATACAGCGCGAAAAATGACCACTTGAAGGAAGTGCCTGCCCCGCAATCAAAGGTCCCCCCCCCACCCCCGCCACCCACCAGAAAAAAAAAACAATCTTGCTACGCTGCTGATCAGCAGTGGTAAGCTATGAAATCGTAGGGTGCATTACCGATGAAGTTGACTCCTGGCATGATACCCATACTTACACTAGCCGCCTTTGACAATAAAACGAATCAGGTTTTAAGAAAGCTGAATGTTGGGTGAGCTGGTGTTTAGAGAATAATACCATCGTTAATTTATTTATGATTATACTAATGAGATAGGTATACTCCGGCATCGTTAGAGCGAGAAGCAGGGCTGCATGCGAGCCTACGAAGTAGGCGTATAGCAAGATAACGTAGAAGCTTAAACTGGAACGTTCGGTTCGTAGTTTGTCGCTTTATTCATCAACCTTTCTTTTCTTTGCCCCCCCCCCCTCCCTAAAAAAACGAGAGGGGAGGGGACGGGGAGGGGTAGAACAGAGAAACAACAGTGAAAAGTTGACAAGAAAGTTGGAAATGCGTCCGGTTTGAAGAAATCTTGGCTGACCGACATGCAGGCGACGCTTGCGACAAACGAATCGAAACGTGCGCCCGAGAAGAAGCAGATCCAAAGGCTGACAAAGAAGTGGCAAACACGAACGACAGACTGACAAACGGAGGCAGCCGTGCGAACACGCTCGCATTCTTTCGACACCTCCTTGTTTCGTTTTCTTAGTCGCCGATTCGCACTGGTCGCAACGCCGCCAAATGCACCACAAAGAAGGATTTTTTTCCTTTGAACAGACTTTACTTTTTTCCCCAGTTTCTTTGACTCGCCTGTGGGATTATATTTTTATACTTCCGTCGCGTTGAATTTCGGCATTCTTCTCGTACGGGTCTCGCACGTGTGAGGAAAGTGTCAGCCTTGTACTTTTCACGCTTAGTGGCCCGTGTTTTGGCGGTTCTTTTTTTTTTGGCAGACGCATTTTGGTTTATTGCAAAGCTTTGCCTCATAGCATTGAAGGGATGACGCGAGCTACATAGACAAATGTTTACGAGTGCCGAACAAAGCAGCGAGTAGTATTCATTTGCTCATTTCTTTTGTGGCTTGCTTTGAGGCACGAAGAGAAAGTTCTCAATGAGCTGGCATAAATAAGGAGTAACAGTCAATCAAGCCAAGAGAAGTGTAGTATGTGTTACTTGTGATGTGATACAGGCGGTAAAATTTGAAGTGAACGAAAAGATAACTCCCCCAAGGTTGCCAGGTTTGGCTACTTTGTGCTAGTTTGGCTACTTTTCTAGGCCGGGGGTGGCAGCAAAATTGTTTTGAGTACTTCGCTCTTTTTAAAAAAATTATTGATCTCTCAACCAGAGTAACGTTATCACCTTTTGGCGACGTCGCAGCCACTGCTTTTCGATGATGTGGCGGCAACACACGGTAGTCAAAGCTCGCTTCCTCAAATTGAACGTGACACTTTGATGACGCGGATAACCAACTGTAATGGAAAAAATGGCGCAGTCTGCCACGCACGCAATATTGTGCAGTATTGACATTATTGTTCGTGGCAGACGTTTGGAACCGTACAAAATGTCACAACATGTGAATTGCGAAGCGAGTGGACCATTGATGGCGGCGAATCTATTACAAAGGTATGAACTGTATTTCAACAAAACCGTCAGCATAATGATAATCATCATCAATCACAATGTATACATACAGCGGCTCACGAGGCCTCGCAAGGTTTGGTTATGATGACGATAATGACCACCATAGATGGCCTGTCACCCTAGTGTAGGGAATGCAAAAAGGACCATGCAAGATTTTTTTAGGGGCAAAGTTCCTTATAGCTGCACCCGTTCGTCCCTCGTAGCCATTGTAGTAGTGTGTAACAAGTATAACATTTTGACCTCCGAGGTGGTGCCGGTGAGATATTTCTTCTGTGCGTTGTTGAACAATAAAAGATAGTGCTCAATGTACATGCCAATGCCTGCTAAGGGGTAATGAGATACAAAAGAACTCGGCTTTTAGTCAACGCACACGCTGCGAATTTTTTATTGTTCAACAACGCACAGAAGAAATCTCTCACCGGCACCACCTTGGAGGTCGAAATGTAAGACTGGTACACACTATGACTACGACTACGACTACGAGGGACAAACGGGTGCCGCTATAAGGAGCTTCGCCCCTAATATGACGAAACGATGCGTGATAGTGGTACTTGGAGTGTTGAATAGGTGGACGAACGGACACACAGACAGATGCATGGACGGACACACGGATGGCTGCACGGACGGATGGACGCATGGACGGACGGAGGAGTGGATGCTTGGACGAAAGCAGGGACGGACGCACAGATGAACGTGTGGACGCACGAACAGACGCACACACGGACGGGTGGATGGACGCACGGGTGGCCACACACGCACGCATGGATGGACGGAAGCAAGAACGAATAAACGGACGGATACTTCGCCCCACTATCCATCATTCACTCCGTGGATATGCTGTCATTTTTTATATATTTTTTTCAAGTTAATGTGGTACGTGCCTAGTCATATGATGAGACAGATTCCCAGTTCGTAACAGCACTGTATCAGTGCCTATGACAACCGTTTCCACTTGCTGCTCAAGGTGCCTTTCTTAATTGCCTGACTAGTATGCCTATAGCCAATTGTAATGTCACTTCGCGTCTATAGAAGCAAAGTGAAAATAAGCGTAATCGCGCTAGTGGATTGCTTCATCTTCTCTGCTTCCTTGAAGCAGCAGCCTCCGTCACTTCTTTAATTAGTAGAAGAACGTGATAAGCAACAATAAACAATGATAGATAGAATTTTTTCACTTTATTTAAGCAAGCCTGTTTAGCGACCCAGAGGAGGATATATTGTGCAAGTTGTCCTTTGTATCTTCGTTGAGTGCCTCTTTTTCTCTGACATCAGTACGTGCGGCTGCAATAACGGTCGGGTCGGTTTTAGAGCGCCCGCACTTTTCAATATTTCGAGACGCTCTGTTCTCGAAGTTCTGACGGCTATTGTTCATGCAACGCTTGGCTACTTGTATTTGAGCCACGTTGTTCGCAAGTGCGAATCGAGGCGATATGAAAAGCCATGTTTCCAGGGCGACAACACGGAACGGAGTTTTTCCAGCAGCGCCGACTGAAAAATAATAAATGTGAAGGGAACTAACGGCATGCATTACTTCGAAGAAGTAGCGGCAAGAGGGTGATCGGACTTCTATAATGTGCGTTCTTGACTTCTGCGTATTCGGTTCAGCGCACGCGCACACAAACACACACACACACACAAAAACAGAAGTAAAAACCTACAATAAAGCAAAGGCTTGTGAATTGCTTAGTAGTCAGCCAGACGCACAGAATTTTCGTTAGCCTTCTTTTGTCTCCTCAGCTATGCCTCTTTGTCACGCCATTCCGCTGTAGTTCTTGCCCCACTGGAATGCGAGATGCTTTGGATAGACAAGACAAAACTTTTCTGAGCAGACAAATCAGCTTGAAGGCAGTTGAGAACTTTGCACAAAGTTATGGCGTTGTGAAAAACGCAGCTTATAGTGTTGATTTTGTATGATTTTGGCACTTTGTGTCAAATTTGAGGCCAGTAGCCCCGTACTTCGCTCAGTGTCACTGGCGCACAGTAAGGTCGTTTGAATTGTCTGAATCAAGTGATTACTCTTATATACTTAGCAAAGCCCATGCAGGCCCTGAATTTGCCGGAGATTTCAAAAATAGTTGTTACTAACATCATCTAATGACAATAAAGGCAGAGTGGAATCGGACATCCTCTCTTTTATTGCTCCATCAGTTAAGGAACTTATCAAACATACACTTGTAGAAAGCAGAAAACTTGAGTTCATGACACCATACGCGCCAGCTGTAGATTCCAACGTAAAGGGGACAGCTGCCTTTGGGAACGCACAATTCATTTAGGGCCACTATGCAGCCAAGATGGTCATTTAATTTGTTGAGAGTCAGTAATTATTTATAGCATCAGCTCGTTTGGTGACTTAAGGTCGCAACAAATGCTGAGCAATGCGGATTACACATCCTGCTGATGCTGATGACCTCAGATGGATGGCGCTCACCCACAGAGGGGGATGGGCCAGAAACCGGGCGGCAGGATACTTAAATGAAACTAGAATGAAGCTAAAGCCAATTTGAAAATTAAGTTTAGACATAAAACTGTGTATAATCAAAAATGGTTTTCTAGTCTTTAGTTTATAATCTATCTGTCAGGAATAAGAGATGGTTTGACCACTTGCTCAGCATCCTGCTCGCTTACGAAATTTTTTGTTTCGAAGTGAGGACACATCGACACCTTGGTTCCATCACAAAATATGACGGTACGCAGTGACATTTTTAGAGCACGAAAGCTTATTTCATAGCAACTATGTCAGCTCTAATGAACAGTGTGATATATCAACGCAGTAAGCAGAATGAAGTCGTACAAGCTACACCCTGTCAACGTACAGTATGAACGGAATGCCCTGGATATAAGAATGCACCCGTGTTCCGCCTTCAAACAATCATCGAATGATTCACATACATCCAATAAATGGCTAGCCTGTGGCTCCAGAAAATAAAAACTGTCTCTTGTTGCAAGGAATAAATGAAGGCGAAAGAATGAACCGAGACCATTAATGACTACGCAGCTATATGAATACTTTTGAAGGCAACAAACGACGACTTGGACGCACAGTTATACCTTAACGAATAAATACGTTGAGCCTCATTTATCTACCATATGAATTAGTGAGTGCTCTTTCTGGAAATGGTACTTTTTAAAGATACTGCTATGTAGTTCATTTTCACTCCGGGCTGCACACTTTGGCCACAACTGAGGACAACGTAGGGAACACCATTAAAACGGCACTTTCGACAATCCACATCAGAAGGAGGCTTTGTCGTCGAAACAGTCAACAATGTCTCGGAGAAAAAATCCGACGGCCCTTTCAATCCCTTTATTTTACCTATACATTTTAAATAAAAAGATATTCAACATCATCATCGTCATCGCATAAAGTTTGAGAGAGATGAGAAAGCGACTTGCCATCAAGCGAGTTTCTAGCAAAGTGCACGATCGACTAAAGGCATTTTGCGGTACAGGAACCGTGCGGTATCCCGTCAAAATGACACTATGCGAAGCTGCCTAGAGAGAGAGAGAGAAAAAAAACGAGACTACAGATGAGGTTAAGCTAGAGTGCTTAGGGGAGAAATCGCCGCGCAGGCGCACTTAAAAAGGCAGTCGTTGTACGCGCAGCTCATGCAAAGTGTGGGTGAGTGAGCTCGTAGCAGGGTCTCGCCCTCGAAAGCTCGGTTTCTCGACACTTTTTTGTTGTCCTTGTTTTTGTAGATTTATTCTGGCATTTGAAAAAAAAAAAGCTTGCTTCGTGATTTTTCTGTTTTCACGAGCGCTTTCTAAGATTGGTTCAGTGTTCGGGTTGAGCCCATTTTGAGAATCATTCAACGAGAATAACGATTAGTCGGGAGGCCATTAGCCTCTCATTTCCCAGAAAACGGTATGTTGAAACAAATAAAGAAGAATGCAAGTTGAGGTGCTCAAAAAACACTGCAACTTTCTGCTTTTTTGTCAGGTTATTCACACAGTTTCTTTTTCATTTTCTGAACTGCCTGTGAAATTACAAAGTTGAGTAGCTTGGACGTGACGAAAAGTAGAGTCCGAGGAATTGGGTAAGCACGAACACTTGATCGAAGTGGATGTCACACACAGAGATGACAGTGAGAATGATTCGCTGTTTTATGTTTCATGTCAAAATGACGAAATGTAAAGAACGCATACAGTACACACAGGGTTGTTCGCTTGTTTCACATACAGAGGAACGATTTCGTGTACCATGCAGAATTGAGGACCACTGTGCGTTGCTGCGTCAATATTATCATAGCAGTGCCAATATACTAACGGCGTCTATAGTAATGTACAACTGGCACTGCTGGTATTTTTTTGTTTGTTTCAGAGCATGTTAGAGCTGTTATGTTGACATCCTTGGTTTTCTTCGCGGGATGTCTACATTGCTTTATGCAATGTTATGTTAGGTCTTTGTAATAATAACTCTCGGTAAACTCCCCACCAGGGTTCGAGGGCTTCTTGTAAGGGTTGCAAGTGTTGTAAGGGTCGCAAGTGTTTTTCTTTATAATGATCACCTTCCCACGCAATACCTGATACTGTGTCGCACATCTTGATATGAACTGTTTCACTTTTTTCTATTTTTTCGTTATGTTCAACTTGGATTATGAGTGTGTCGCGCCACAGTGACAGTGAAGGTACAGTTACTTCACAACATATGCATATGTTGGTGATAGCGATAATTCTCTGACCTCCGTAAGTTTAAAACTTCCAAGTGATTTTCGAATTTTGCAAAAGTTCTTGGTTTATAGAAATGAACACACACCTCCCTGCTCACTTCAGGGGTTTCGATTGTATTTTAAGGACGATAGTCTTTCTAGGAGACCTTCGACGCAAAAATTTTGGTCTGTCTGTCTGTCTGTCTGTCTGTCTGTCTGTCTGTCTGTCTGTCTGTCTGTCTGTCTGTCTGTCTGTCTGTCTGTCTGTCTGTCTGTCTGTCTGTCTGTCTGTCTGTCTGTCTGTCTGTCTGTACATTTGTCTGTTTGTTCACTGTTAACGGCATCGGGTACTTGAAACGGCCGACCTCATCCGCAGCGCGCACCTATGTTGCTCAAGGTTGAGCGTTCATGCTTGTGCAATTGTCAATTAAAAATCGATTATTACGCATGTCTGGGGCACCATAACAACACGTATATGTTCTTCATGTGCGTCTTTTACTAGAAAAGTCATACATAAGTAAGTTTAAGGACCGTAGCGCTTATCACGGTGCGCTGACCATGCAACGCTTGCACGGAAAGACGAGTGTTTCCAACGCTTTGCTGAAACGAGACGGCAATGACACCTACCCGTTGCCTTGCGTTCTACACCTTATCACCTCTGAGATGGGCATGCACCTGTCTCAGAGCCACGCGCTCTGTTTTCTAAAGAAACTGCCAGATGGCACTTATGCCTCACGTGTAACGTGACTTGATGCGCTTGTTTGCTTCCGCTGCACGCTCAAGGCACTCTAACGCAGCGCCTTCAGAATACCATTCACCTATTTTCTTACGCAGAATATCAAATAAATGTCTTGTTCACTGTCACCACACGCAAGACTATCGTCTTTCGACGACATTTCCATCTTACATGCAGATACGGGGCCAACTTTTTATATATTAGAGTTGAGAGGGAGTTCAGAGGTACCAGGTAATCTCGGAACCACCGTGTTGTGCCGACTCCACGAGCCTCAACGCACATGCTAAAAAATAATTAATTACGTTAGTGTAGAACAGGCCACAAAGTGCCCAAGTAGGAGGTAGAAATTAAGCAGACTGAACAACATAAACCAGAGTAAAAAGAAAATCGGGATTACAAATTGAAAACAACACGATCAGCACAACAGAGTTTTACGAGTAAACATATGATACGTACTAACCAACAAGAAAAATGAAAATTACCCGCCACGGTGGTCTACTGGGTATGGTGCTCGACAGCTGACCCGTAGTTCGTGGGTTGGAATCCCGGCCGCTGCGGCAGCATTTTCGATGGAGGCAAAAATGCTAGAGGCTTGTGTACTTGGATTCAGGGGCACGCTAAAAAAACCCTAGGTGATGAAAATTTTTGAAGCCCTCCACTACGGCATCTCTCGTAATAATATGGAGGTCTTGGGACGTTAAACACCAGCAAGTATTCTTACTGAACATGAAAATGATTACTTAAACGAAATTTTACAATGCCGTTCAAAATTAGCTTTAAAAAATGAATTCAGAATGAGCGTTCCAGTAAGAGATTGTTTCAATGAACTAGGTTTAGCAAATATCGGTTTTAAAGGGGGGCTATTATAATGCTTAGTTTTCCTGGCATCTAACAGCTCTAATACCAGGCTATTGACACATCAAACTCATCTTTTAATGCGTTATGCAATAACACTATCCAAACGTACTTCAGGCATACTTATAATGTTGGAATCTGCAACTTAAGGAGTCAAATGCTATACCGTCACGGCATATCTTCAGAAATATTTGTGAACACTGTCAGCCGTGTCATTGTTACTGCCATAATGTTCAAAGTCCTGGGAACTCATTGGCTGGCGTGCTCTTCACTTTTATGTCGACCTCTGAAGGACAAGCGGACTTCTTCTGAGCAGACTGTCTCAAGTTAAAGGCGCTACTTAGGCAGCTTGTGTCACAGAATCTTGGTTCCAGCAAAACCGAGCGACAGCAAAAGTTACGGCGCCGAGTGGGAACTTAGTACACGCGGGTGCGACATAATTAGGCGCCCCATGTACTATACTGTCGGAACCAAGCAGAGGGAATGCACGAGGACGGATGAAGAAGGCCGTGCAAGCGCCTTGCGCTGGACTATCTCGTTTTAATTAAACCAAGTTTCGCCACCGCGACGAGACGAAGAACGTGTATCCGCTGACTACGGCGGGTGCCGGCTTGTGCCCTCGGGAGAACTGTCATTTAGAGTAGCGCTTACAGCTCTGGTCTCGGGCGAAGTCAAATCTTGGCTTGCCTTGAGGGCACGGAGTTACAGTGCGTTTTGTAATAAAAAAAGACAGAAGCAAATGTCATCACCACATTGACAAAGTGAATGATGTTAGAGAAATAAATAGTCAACTTCGCGCTAAAGCCACAACCACAGAGTAGAAGAACACACATAGACAGGATGGGCGCTCATCCTGTCTATATGTATTCTTCTGTGTGGCTTTGATTTTGGCGCGAATTTTACTCTTTAATTCAGGCATGTACCAACTAACCCAACAGGGAGTTCTACTAGATGTTAGAGGGACTTGCTGGGAGATGATCGTGTAACCCGCGAATCCTCCGTACACCATCTCCTACCATCATATATCGACGTGACAACGTTGTTGTCTATTCCGGGTTGTCACCGCAGGGTCTTGGCAGCGAGTCCGAGCTACTGCTGCAGCGTTTGAGCCCGCTGCGCGACTCTTTTGGCTTCTGAGCTGTTCATGTGGCAGAGCTGTAACGAAGAGTGATCACTGCAGGAAATCCCGGCGAATAGAAAAAATGGGCACGTGCCCAGAGAGATGTGCGCCACCTTGAGCGGTGGCACGCCATCTAGAATCGTTGGAATCACCGTATAGCCGACTGTTTGAGTGGCGGCGCGCCATCAAGTGAGTATTCCTGAATTTACTGCAGAAGTGTACACGCTGCCACTGTCGTACAAGGCGGGAGCATAAGGATCTTACCGAAGAAGCTCTCAAAATAAAACAGCATTACACGTATTCTGTTGATATAGATAATTGTGCGCACGTTCGACATCTCCCACAAGACTTAACGCGACTTGAAAATATATGGGGTTGATTTGGCGCACTTGTTTTCCTGTTCTTTCGAGTTGAATTTCAGCAAAAAGGATGATGCTGACGCTCATCTGAAGCGTAAAAAGCTGTTGTTTCGTTAGGTTATGAGAAACCAAAGCGTGGATATCCTCGCTCGCGCTGGAATTGAAGAAATGCTTGTCGAGGTTGTCCATACCTGTTCACATTGACGTAATGTGGACAAAACGAAAAGCACAGAAAATGATCTCTAAAAGGAGAGACATGATGTGCAAGTGCCCATGATCACAGTGCGTAGTAACGCGGTAAACGCGTAAGACGAAAAGAAAAAGAGGTATGTTCGAAAGTGATAAGGGATGGCAATAAGATGGAGATACGGATAAAACACTGAACTTAAATGGGCGTGCTTGTGACCCGCAGTTCAATAAATCTACACAATGTAACTTCGTTGATACGTTTTCCACAGGAACAGATTATCGAGAAAATAAAAAAAACGCACTAACCAAAGAGGTTGAAAAACGAAGGAAAACATGCGTACACAGTAAGGATTTCGGTTTTATTGATGCAAAAATCTGTAAACAGGGATTGTGGGCTCGAGCCCACGTTTCGACAAGTATAGAAAAAAACGGGCAGTTGGTTGATAACGGTTCATTCTGAATGCAAAAAGTGGGTGCAGTGCGGAACAGGAACTAGAGACGAGAACAACAGTATTCATAATCCTTAGGTCGACTTGTCTTCTTCGAGGCTTGAACTGGTTTCTTAAGCGTGAGTGTGCAAGTGTATTGTACCTTCTCCTCCAGTATGAACAAAGGAGGGATAGAGGGTGACTGTAGATGCACGGGTACGGGAGGCGGTCCCTTCCCGCACTCCCACACGAAAACGTTACATGTGACTGAGCCGCGATGTCAGAACTCATGAAGAAACTTAGCAGGACGTTCAAATTTGTAACTTTTCAAGCCAGCGACATAAACGTGTGTCTATAGGGGAAGTTATCTGAAACAGCCGAGAAGCGCTTGAAGTCACGAAAATGAGTTTAACGCTATACAGAACAAAACACTTATGCAATGTATCTGTGGGAGGGACAGCGATAACCGTGGTTAGAGCTGACATTTGTTCTTGGGCTGTAGCCTAGTGTAGCTACTTTGGTAGAAGACAGGGAATGGCCTGTGTTCAGTCGGATAAGCCACAGAAATCATGAAGTGGAAGAAAATGTTGTGATAAGCACGTCGCCAACTGCATCTGTCCGAAAAAAATGACTGTGTCTGTAACGTCACAGCCCCGCTCGAACTTTTACCTTTTTTTTCTCTTAATTATGACAGAAAAACATACGGTATTAGTGATTTGCTATGTTCAGAACCATTTTCATACCTTAAGTCTACATATGTTTTCTTTTCTCTTTGTTTATGTTTATGTGTTAACAACGCTCGTATCTTGTTCGTTTATACAAGCAGATCATGTTTATAGTATGAAGTCAATTGAGAAAAGCAGCGTCCATCCCAGCACATTCTTATGCCGTACCCTGCTGTATTGTGTTGTGCCCTGTCTAGCCAGGCCAAATACCTTGCTGTGTCATCGTGCTGTGTGCTGCGTGCCGTACGTGCACCCAAGCTTTGAAAATAGTGCAGCAACATGCTCAAGCAGCTATTTTGCTAGATGATAAGATCGGGCTGTATACAATTGTTCGCCATAGGCAAGAACTACCAGCTCCACAAAGAACTTACCGAATAGAATAAAAAATTTTGCAGATGCACTCTAATTATGAAGCATGGGGACGAATTCAAAGGCGCCTTCTGTGGAAAGTCGACCTGGCACGAAGGCGCTAGACATGTACATAAACAGAGAGGTCGATGACCGAGCAACCCCGAATCAGCCGTAAACACTGCAGACCACAAATGACTCTATACGGGCCGTTATCTATTGCGAAGTAGAGTTGTTTCAACATCGCCGACAGGATGCGGGCATGTGGGCACAGCATTCACAGACCAAATGAGGCTACTGATGGCATATTTAAACGAGGCCGCGGGCATAGTCTGGTGCTCTGAGAAGAGGTCTTTCCACCCAGTGTACCATTCCACTGCGTAGCTTGGTAGCAGGAAATATTGTTGCCAGATTTAAATAGCTACGTTATAAAGAATATTCTAAAGTTGTAAATTTCAGCGAATTCTCAGCCGTATATATAGAAGCTATTTTCGGTGATTTGTCTGTGCTCTCCAGTCGTGACAGCTGGATTAGTCTGCATTCATTAAAATGAAAAATTTAAAAAAGAAACAGATTTGGGAATTAGCTTTCAAACTTCTTATCTCTGAATTCGTTGGGATAATTTCTACCAGCCAGCTCGTGTGTGTTTGATGTCGTGAGCGTCGCAAGCGGGAGTAATGATTCGGAAATGAGGAAGAATTTTTTTTTTCAATTACCAGGCAATGTGCTGCGGGCCCTGCAGATAATTGCCCCTGAGCCTCAACAAGCCCGCGCTATGCCAAAGAAAAAAAAAGCGGTGGGGGGGGGGGTGATGGCTTTTCATGAAATAAGGATTTAAATATAGTGAGAACAAAAGATATTGACTCACCATTCTTTGTGGGAATAAGTTAACACAGAATCAAACACAATTGGCACATTAAACTTGTCTTATTATAAATTTGTGACTAAGCAAGACCATTCTCAAGCATTCTCTAATGGTAGGTAATGTTTGACAGTCTAAATACAAATTTTCTGAATATGTAGTGTTTTACACACCAAACCAATGACATGATTGTGCTGCAGGCTGCACTAGAGGACTCTGGAAATTTCAACCATCTAGAGTTCCTAAACTGAATCTAAGCAGATGAGACTATAGCGTTCGGCCTCCGTTGAAATCATATCGCCATGGTCGATGCATCAAACAAACGTTTTCCGGATCATCTTACCGACCATCGTAACCACCACACCACAAGTGCTTCGAAAACTGTGCTGTTAGACACGAAACGCTCAATGAGAAAAAATAAGTTAAAGAGAGCGCAAAAGATATGTTTGCGGTGCTATTCAAAATAAAAAAAAAGAATTTGCACAAATGAAAAAACAGACCCAATTGAAGTTACATTGTTGCACGTTCAAACCCTGTAACAGGTGGAAGTACAGTAACAATTTTCTGGAGATTACCTCGGTTCATATTGAAAAAGAGAAACGATGCCTCGGTGAACGCATTCGTAAGCACAGTCCGGCTGTAAGGGGTAACAATAATGGGCATTTAGAGCTTCGCTGTGCTACTGTGCCGCGCAATTCGAATGCGTAGCAGTTGTGGCAAGGGCACGTGAAAAGACTGAAAGGGTATTTATCGTAGCGTACTTTATACGGAGGTATGATGACAAATGCATGAACATGCCTTCGATCTCACTTTCGGACATAGAGATAGGGTTTAATGTTTCGGGGTTTTATATTACAATGTGTTTTCATATGCCGACTTTTTTATGAGGTGTTTAGAATATTATATCACAGTGCACTCTTTCAGCCTGGTAAACGCTTTTCTGCTGTTTTTTTGTAGATAGCCACGTGTAACGATTTAAAGTATAATTGACTTCCATGGTCTTGTTGTTCAGTGTTGTTCATTTCTCGTCGCTTGGCTTCGAATCATGTAAAAAGTGCTGGTTTTCGCTGCTTTTCAAAGCCTTTTTCTTTCGTTACATAGTGTCATTTCAGTTGTTCGTCCAGGTCATCGTAGGCTCTTGTAGCAAAAAAGAATAAAAATAAGAAAAAACATCAGCTCTACAGATAGACAGTGTGCGCTTTTTGGTAACGTAGAAAAATATTATGCTGTTTGCTATAAATTCGGTGCATGTTTTATGGCTATATGGTGGTTAACTGCATAGCGATATCGAAGGATCGTTGGAAAGCGTTGCTTGTTGGGTAAGTTTGTACATAATTAAACTTGAAGAGAACCACTAAAACGTCGAAAAAGGGAACAGAAACAGAGGCAAAAGCAGATACAGCAGAGGTGACTAGTAAGGCCTGCCATATGATTTAGAAAAAAAAAGACACAAAGGAAGATGATTTTTACTAGGTCTGTTCAGATCATGCACAAAAGCACCCAACTAGGTAACAGGGCAAACTTTATCCATTCAAGTTGCCACTGCTGAACAAAAAAAATGCACTATTTCATGATGAAATACACAGAAGGTACGGCTACGCACTTTCAGGTCTAAGTTCGGGGTTCAAATATGGTATGCCTCAATCAATTCTTTTTTTTGCGCTGCGTGTTAGCCATACCTGCATTAGATACATTTCCCAACATGAGGGCACAGCCGCACCACTTACAATGTATACCATAAGGTTATCCCCAGTGCCACAGGGTAAAATATTTACATGTTTTTTGTAGCCACCTTTGTGTCACTGTCTCTGCTCTTACCTCACAGTTATTTTTCTTTTTTTAGACGTTCTGAGGCTTTTTTGTGTCTAAAAAATTGTCGGTTTTGCGCCCATTGGGATGGCACTGTAATATGCATGTCTGTATCTTGGCTTCTTGTACTAAAATTATAGAGCTGGCAGACTGCACTCTATCCCGTCTCTTCTTTCTTCTGCCTGCTTGGGCAGAAAGTCTAGATTTCGGAAGTAACAAGTGGTAATTCATCCGTTTACACAAATTACGCTCAAAAATGAGAGACATTCGGCGTTGCCTGATGAAGACGTCGTATTTGCGGCTAGATGACAAACAAAGGAGCACAAAAGCTGCTGATAGAGAACAAGATAGAGAATAGAAAGTGTCCACGGCTGATAGAGAATAAGCGGGCTGCATGAACGCTCGCGATACTTATGATAGCTACGCCGCGCTTTTCTCCAACCCTGCGCCAATGCCCCACAGGACTGGCGCTATACGGAACCAACGTTCGCAACGTTCGAGCACGACACACCGTAACAGGACCGACACGGGAACGTACTCCGGGCTTAATTAGAGACGCGAGCCTTATGCATGCAGCTGGAGCTCGGTGGTGGCCCAACCCTCTCTCCGCTGTCATCCAGCGCCGCACGCCCACGTCGTATATTACGAGCATGAATATGAGGCGGGAGCCCGGCGTTCACACCCTCAACAACTTTGTTAGCGAAGCACCCTGCCGGTCGTGGTGGCCGCTGTCCACGATCGGCTTTGCTCGGCGACATGGCTTGTTTGGAGTATAGCGGGTGACGCTACGTATATAAGCTGCTCTGCCACTTTGGTTCGCAGTTGATGATGCCGCATGCGTCACGCAGAGCTGCGTGTGGTATTTTGCAGAGCATTTAATAGTTTTGTGATACCGCGCATCTTTGTTCTGTTGAAACATGAGCGAAATCTTCAGCGAAATGCCTGAGCGAAATCACCATGCATTTCTGTATCTCGGTACGGCCTTGCTTCTCTTACAGGATACAATAGCTTGATTGATTGGTATGTGGGGTTTTATGTACCAAAACCTCCATATGATTATGAGAGACGCCGAAGTGGAGGGCTTCGGAAATTTAGACCGCATGGGGTTCTTTAACATGCACCCAAATCTGAGCACACGGGCCTACAACAGCATTTTCGCTTCCATCGAAAATGCAGCCGCAGCAGCCGGGATTCGATTTCGCGTCCTGTGGGTCAGCAGCAGAGTACCCTAGCCATTAGACCACCGCGGTGGGGTCAGGCTACGAAAGCTTGAAACTACTTATAAATAAACACAAAATAATAAATTAATTACACAATCTCTAGCTTCAGGGGACCATGACGCGAAGCGAAGCTGCACGTGAGGGGCGCACCGCTCACGCGAAGAGATCGTCCTCCCAGCTCTTCGCGCTCACGTGAGAGGGTGCCGACGATCGACGGCTACAAACAACGCAGACACGCTCGGTCACACGAAAACGTGAAACGCGTTACCGTGTTCTGTCGCGTTACTACGGAGAGAGTAGGAGGGGGTGGGGCGTAAGAGAGGAGAGAGTTAAACAGTGGGATGCACATGCACAGTGGAGGCGTGGACGCGGCACCGCTGAAGAGGCGTTTCATCACCATCGCCAGCGACTCGGAAGAGATGGAGAGTGGTAGAGGTGCGCATACGCTGTAAGGGTGGTCACACCGCACACCGGATTTAATTCAACCATAAGACGCTTCGCATCTAATGAATATTATTATTGGTAAATATTTCTCAGCAATTGAGTGTAATGCGCATCAAAATTTTTTTTCGCGGGGTCGGGGGGAGGGGTGGGCACCTACCTGACCTTAGTTAGGGGGCACCCCCTTAAAATGGTCGTTTGTCGCTCTGTTTGCTATGGCGAAGAAAAACTTTTTTTTAAGTTTTATTGGCGCAAGGGCATCTAAGGCAAAAGAGCGCCAGTACAAGTGTTGTTTCATTTCGGTTATTGTTTACAATTAAAACAAAAGATTAAAACATGATTAAAAATTAAAACAAATATCTACGAACCATTTAAAACACAGTGCATTTAGAAAGAATGTCACTTTGTTGAAAAAAAATCATTTTGTTGGCTGAAGTCTGTGCTGATAAATTAGTCTGCAAGGCCCAAGACCCTCGCAGCTGAAGTCCTTGCCTGAGCAAGAACTGCGAAGGCTCAGACATACTTTTTATGCACCAGGCAGTACCTCACACTTGAGGCGCAGCCTGGTGCCTAGGATGGAATGATATCATTGTTAAAAATTTCACTTCCCAAGATAATGAAGAAGTCTCTTAAGGTCAACCACTGCATCAAGTGATAAAAACAGCGCTGGATGAAGTGGGATATGATATCGACAGAGCTCCATGAAATGGGTAAGTCATGCTTGGTGAAGCACAGGACATTGTATGAGGACATGCACAACAGTTAGACTCTCTCCACAGTGTATACATGTAGGTGGATCAGTGCCTGTCAAAAGGTGTTTATGTGGGGCATAAGTGTGGCCTATTATGAGCCGTGTTAGAGTGACTTCGGTGAACCTGTTGAGTTTTTGGGGGATAACTTTTCTCAGCTGGGGTTTTACAAGGTGGAGTTGGTTGTCAACTTCTCTGTCCTATTCAGCTTACCAGTGGTTGCGTAGACCTCTACGTACAACAGGTTTTAGATCTACACCCGGAACAGAGGTTATATCTTTGGTTTGCCGACCAGCGGCTTCTCGTGCATTCTTGTCCACTATTTCATCGCCCGCAATTCCAGAATGACCTGGAACCCAGCAAATAACAATAGAAAGTTTTCGGTTGTAGGCTGCATAGATTTCGTTAAGGAGCTTGTTGAAAGTAGGGTTCTTGCTGTACTTGCCACAAGACAGGGCCCTGACAACACTTAAAGAATCTGTGTACACTATAGACTTTTGTATCTTGCGTTGTTTAATGTGTTGTATAATAAGCAGGATACGATAGGCTTCCGCTGTGAAAATGCTGGCATGTGTATGCATGGTTCTGGTGTCCGAGAACTTTTGTCCATAGGCTGCACTTTGAGCCATCAGAGAAGAAGGCGGTTGAACGATATTTGTGTTCAATGGCCAAGAAATGTTGCTCAATGAGTGCACTTGGACAATTTTCCTTTATGATGTCTTTGAAAGACCAGTCACAAGTGACTGGACATTGCTGCCACGGAGGGATGTGTTCGACATGGTCACTTTCCTCCAAGTCATTGAAAAAAATTGCAAGTTTTTCTACTGCAGGTCTTATTTCCAATGGAAACGGTGGGGAGATAGAAGGACGGTTTAGGTATAACTGGGTAGTAGACACATCGTTCATAAGTGTTTTACATGGGTGCTGCTTCAGAGACATGATCTTAATGGCATAGTTGACTCCTAGATACATGCGCTGATAGTCTAGTTTCCACTGATCTGACTCTGCAGAAAGGCTTTGAATAGGGCTGGTACGGAAGGCACCAAGTGCCAGCCGGATACCTAGGCGGTATACAGGGTCCAAAATTTTCAGTGCTGTCCTTGAAGCTGGCTGATATACTATGCATTCATAGTCTATGCGTGACAGAACCAGGTTTCGAAACAGAGATATGAGACAGTGCCTGTCTGTCCCCCACGACTGATGCGATAAAATCTTTAAAAGGTTCATGGTCTTGAGACATTTTAACTTCAGCTGTTTTATGTGCTGGATGAAGGTGAGTTTGGAATCAAAAATTACACCGAGGAATTTTTGTTCTTTCGCGATGACTATGTTTTGTCCATTAATTAGTATGCAGGGGTCAGGACGCACACCTCGTCGTCTCGAGAACAGCACACTAGTAGTCTTGTCAGTGTTAAACTTAAAAGCATTCTCGTCAGCCCATTTCGCAAGTCGGTTAACACCTAACTGTATCTGGCGTTTGCATACAGTCAAGTTACACGATTTGAAACTAATTTGAATGTCGTCCACGTATACAGAGTACGATATCGCAGGTGGAATAACAGAGCGAAGAAAGTTCATTTTAACTATAAATAGTGTGTAGCTTTATACTCCTCCCTGCTGCACTCCATTTTCTTGAAGAAATATGCGCGATAACACAGTAGCTATAATTACACGGAACTTCCTTTCAGACAGGTAGTCTTTTAAGATGGTAATCAACCTGCCACATATTCCGAAAGACAGTAGATCTTGCAAGATTCCATATCGCCAGGCAGTATCATATGCCTTCTCAAGATAAAAAAACAGACAAACAGTATTTATTGTGCACAAACGCGTCACGTATATACGACTCGAGGAGGACAAGATTGTCGGTTGTGGATCTAGCTGTGCGGAAACCAGACTGGCACGGGTCCAATATGCCGTTGTATTCCAAGTAACAGACCAAGGGGCAGTTAATCATTTTTCAAACACTTTGAGTAGGCAGCTGGTGAGGGCGATAGGCCTGTAACTATTTACCGAAGAGGGATCCTTGCCCTGTTTAAGGATTGGTAGTACTATTGCCTCTTTCCAAGCAGAGGGTATTTTGCCGGTATTGAAAATCTTGTTGTAAAGTGCTAAAAGGCAGTTCAGGGTTTCATCAGGGAGATTTCTGATCATTTCATAAGTAATTGTATCAGAACCAGGAGCAGAACTTCTACAGGAACCAAGGGCGAGCTTCAGTTCATATAGTGTTAGTGGTTTATTGTATCCGTCTGATACAGGCTTGTTCCGGCACAGAGGTACACTTTCAGCTATGCTTTTGTGGCGTAAGAACTTAGTGGTATAGTTTTCTGAGCTTGACATTTTCTCGAAGTGTTCGCCAAGAGCGTTTGCCTGTTCTTCCATTGTATCACCGCAGTCATTCACCAAAGGGAAAGGATTTGGGCATTGTCCTTTAAGTTTATGCACCCTATTATAAACCTTGCTGACGTCTGTGTAGGAGTTTATTGAGGATATATAGCGGGTCCAGCTTTCCCGTTTGGCTATACGGCGAACACGCCTGCCATTCGCTTTGTAACTTTTAAAGGTTATCAAGTTTTCTGCTGTTGGGTAGCGAGAAAACGTTCTCCATGCTTTGTTTGGTCGTTTTTTAGCAATTTCACACTCCCGATTCCACCAAGGCTTTCATCATCATCATCATCATCAGCCTGTCTACGTCCACTGCAGGACAAAGGCCTCTCCCATGTTCCGCCAGTTAATCCGGTTCTGTGCTTGCTGTTGCCAATTTATACCCGCAAACTTCTTAATCTCATCTGCCCACCTAACCTTCTGTCTCCCCCTACCCCGCTTCCCTTCTCTGGGAATCCAGTTGGTGACCCTTAATGACCAGCGGTTATCCTGTCTACGTGCTACATGCCCGGCCCATGTCCATTTCCTCTTCTTTATTGCAGCTATGATATCCTTAACTCCCGTTTGTGCCCTAATCCACTCTGCTCTCTTCTTGTCTCTTAAGGTTACACCTACCATTTTTCTTTCCATTGCTCGCTGCGTCGTCCTCAATTTAAGTTGAACCCTCTTTGTGAGTCTCCAGGTTTCTGCTCCGTAGCTAAGTACCGGCAAGATACAGCTGTTATATACCTTCCTCTTGAGGGACAGTGGCAATCTACTTGTCATAATTTGAGAGTGCCTGCCGAATGTGCTCCACCCCATTCTTATTCTTCTAGTTACTTCAATCTCGTGGTTAGGCTCTGCGGTTATTACCTGCCCTAAATAGACATAGTCTTTTACAACTTCAAGTGCACTATTACCTATCGCAAAGCGCTGCTCCTTTCCGAGGTTGTTGTACATTACTTTCGTTTTCTGCAGATTAATTTTAAGACCCACCTTTCTGCTCTCCTTGTCTAACTCCGCAATCATGAGTTGCAATTCGTCCCCTGAGTTACTCAGCAATGCAATGTCATCGGCGAAGCGCAGGTTACTGAGGTACTCTCCATTAACTCTTATCCCTAACTGTTCCCATTCTAGGCTTCTGAAAACGTCCTGTAAGCACGCGGTAAATAGCATTGGGGAAATTGTGTCCCCCTGCCTTACACCCTTCTTGATTGGTATTCTGTTGCTTTCTTTATGAAGCACTATGGTAGCAGTTGATCCCCTGTATATTTCTTCCAGAATGTTTATATATACTTCATCTACGCCTTGATTCTGCAGTGTTTGCATGACGGCTGATATTTCTACTGAATCAAACGCCTTCTCGTAATCTATGAAGGCTATGTATAGTGGTTGGTTATACTCTGAGCATTTCTCTATTACCTGATTGTTAGTATGAATGTAGTCAATTGTTGAGTAGCCTGTTCTAAATCCTGCTTGTTCCTTTGGTTGATTGAATTCTAATGTTTTCTTTACTCTGCTAGCAATTACCTTTGTAAATAGCTTGTATACTACAGAGAGCAAGCTGATCGGCCTGTAATTCTTCAAGTCCTTGTCATCTCCTTTCTTATGTATTAAGATGATGTTAGCGTTCTTCCAAGACTCTGGTACTTTTCCCGTCAGGAGACACCTCGTAAATAGAGTGGCTAGTTTTTCTAACACAATCTGTCCTCTATCTTTCAGCAGATCTGATGTTACTTGATCCTCACCAGCAGCTTTGCCTCTGTGCATGCTCTCCAAAGCTTTTCTGACTTCTTCTATCATTACCGGTGGGGTGTCGTCTGGGTTACTGCTAGTTCTTATAGTATTAAGGTCGTGGTTGTCTCGGCTACTGTACAGATCTCTGTAAAACTCCTCCGCTATTTTAAGTATCCTATCCATATTGGTAGTTAATTTGCCTTCTTTGTCCCTTAGTGCATACATCCGCCTTTTGCCTATCCCAAGTTTCCTCTTCACTGCTTTGACGCTTCCTCCGTTTTTCAGAGCGTGCTCAATTCTCTCCATGTTATACCTTCTTACATCGCATACTTTACGTCTATTAATCAGCTTCGAAAGCTCTGCCAGTTCTATTTTGTCTGTTGTACTTGACACTTTCATGATTTGACGCTTCTTAATTAAGTTCTTCGTTTCCTGGAAAAGCTTGCCGGTGTCCTGTCTAGCTACCCTGCCTCCAACTTCCACTGCACACTCCGTGATGATACTCGTCAGATTATGATTCATTGTATCTACGCTAAGGTTGGTTTCCTCGCTAAGAGCAGAGTACCTGTTCTGCAGTGACACTCTGAATTCCTGTACTTTCCCTCTCAGTGCTAGCTCATTGATTTGCTTCTTGCGTATCAGTTTCTGTCGTTCCTTCTTAAAGTCTAGGCGGATTCGAGCCCGTACCATTCTATGGTCACTGCATCTTACCTTGCCAACCACTTCCACATCCTGCACGACTCCTGGGTGTGCAGTCATTATAAAGTCTATTTCGCTCTTATTTACGCCATTAGGGCTCCTCCATGTCCACTTGCGGTTTTATCGTTTTCGGAAGAAGGTATTCAAAATACGCAGATTATTGCGTTCTGCGAATTCTACTAGTAGCTCTCCTCTGGCGTTTCTAGTGCCGATGCCATAATCTCCTACTGCCTGGTCTCCAGCCTGCTTCTTCCCTACCTTTGCATTAAAGTCGCCCATTACTATAGTATACTGTGTTTTCACCTTACTCATTGCCGATTCCACGTCTTCATAGAAGCTTTCAACTGAAGCGTCATCATGGCTGGATGTAGGCGCGTAAGCCTGTACTACCTTCATTTTGTATCTTTTATTCAGTTTAATTACAATGCCTACCACCCTTTCATTATTGCTATAGTAATCCTCTATGTTGCCAGCTATGTTTCTGTGAATTAGGAACCCTACTCCCAGTTCTCTTCTGTCTGCCAAGCCCCGATAGCAAATGACGTGCCCATTCTGTAGCACAGTATAGGCCTCATCTATCCTCCTAACCTCACTCAGCCCTATTATATCCCATTTAACGCCTTCTAGCTCCTCGAATAATACAGCTAGACTTCCCTCACTAGATAACGTTCTAACGTTAAACGTTGCTAAGTTCAAGTTCCAATGGTGGCCTGTCCGTATCCAGAGATTCCTAGCACCCTCTGCTGCTTTGCAGATCTGACCGCCGCCGTGGTCAGTTGCTCCGCAGCTGGTGGGGACTGAGGGCCGTGAGTTAATTGACGAATGCCTACGGGAGGGGGTGGCCAGATACTGCACCAGGGTGGCCAATCCTTCTCTGGTGAGATCATCGGTGCGTACCGGCTTTAAGCCGGTACGATCAGACAGTAGTGAGAATGGGAATGCTCCATGCATGTCTTCCTTATTGTTGTTCAGCAGCGTTGGCGGCCACCCACCACGGAGCCCAACGAGGGGACGCTACAAGGTTACAAATGCTGAAATCTGCAGACGCCAGCCGTACAACGCCACTATAACCCAATGCGCCTAGACCAAGGTAGGCTATTTGCACAGGGTTAACCCTAGCCGCCAGGAAGTTTGGAAGTAAAAGGAAGAGAGTAGAAGACAGGACAGTTAAATAGTAAGAGATAAAGACGAAGATGTAGGGAGAGAGAGATAGGAAAAGGCGACTGCCGATTCCCCTGGGTGGGTCAGCTCAGGGGTGCCGTCTACGTGAAGCCGGGGCCAAAGGGGTGTGTTGCCTCTGCCGGGGGGGCCTTAACGGTCCAATCACCCAGCGTCGGCTCAACCCCCAGGATCCCCTTTTCCTCGGACACGGCAAAGCCACGCACGGCTAGGCGTGGGAGGGAGTCGAAACTCCCCCGTTAGCTCGGGTTCGTGGTGTCGCTACGCACCAAACGCCTACTTGCGCAGGCGCCCCTGCGGTAAAAATCCGCAAAAAAAAAGTTTACAGGAAGTTAAATGTGCCCCTCCCCCTTTTAGTTTTGTAACTCGCGCCACTGACGAATATATAAAGCTGGCATACAAAAGCTCCTGGGTTGAAATATGTGTGGGTAGAGTGCACTTGGAACATTAGAGAGCTAAGGTAATTTGTAAGTATTCATTTGTAAAGGCAGGACGTGCACACATGGCCACCAAAAAGAGGTCGAGACACCACAAACGCTGACCGACTACTGTAGGGACGCATGATGGGGGGGGGGGGGAGAAGGCACGAAAACTTGTTCGCTCAGGCCCATACAATAGGCGAACCTATCAATCCTGCATGCATGCGGGCCTACATGTCAGATAACTGCAAAGGCATTCGATTTCTTCTTTGTGCAAGTTAATCAATGGTGGAGTCGCACATGCGCTACCTGTTATCGATATGCCAAGCCTCAATCACTAAACACGTTTCTTTAGCCCTTTAACGATACAAAACCACGCATTCATGGAACTTCAACATGCCCTTACACTCTCGATTGATATATGGGGTTTAACGTCCCAAAACCACTATATGATTATGAGAGACGCCGTAGTGGAGGGCTTCGGAAATTTCGACCACCTAGGGTTCTTTAACGTGCACCCAAATCTGAGCACACGGACCTACAACATTTCCGCCTCCATCGGAAATGCAGCCGCCGCAGCCGGGATATGAACCCGCGACCTGCGGGTCAGCAGCCGAGTACCTTAGCGACTAGACCACCGCGGCGGGGCATGCCCTTACACTCTCGGCAATGTAAAGAGACATTAGATGGTGGTTCTTTGGTGAACGATCTCTTATTTCCAGTAACCTGGTTAGCACAGCAGCTTGCCTGTCCTACGTAGTAGCAGCCACAGCTAAAAGGAACCAGAAAACCATAACCTAAAAGGCAATCAGAAAATTTATTGGCGTGTTTATATGTCAGCCCGCTTTTTGTCTATTACTCACTCATTCTTTTTCTGCACGGTGGCACAAACCTTACCTAGCTTACTAGCAGCTATAAAAACAACATTCACACGGTATCTACTCCCCACTTTCTTTATAGTCTGCAAAATGTGCAATGAATGTAAAGAATACCTACAACAAATTTCTTTTTGTGACTTTAAGCAACCATGTATTCTACCCCACAGCACATACAGATATATATGTCCGTGGTGTGGGGCCACACCAACTCTGTTTCACACCACGTGGGAGTGTACACATCACAATAAAGAACAATGGGAGGCACTGCTGTCCATGTCGGCCATTGCTGATCAGCGCTGCCTGGTCCAACGGGTAGAGATGATGGCTAGGGCCAGAGGAGCCCTGGAATAGGGGCCCGACCATTTGGAATGCTCCGCGTCATGCGCAAATAAAGTTTTCTCTCTTTCTGCAACCATTCTCAAACTTTAGAAAACCAGCTTCTTTGAAAGCTCAGCGACAGTGGCCACCGCAACGCGGGAATAACTTGCATATCAAAGACGCATTACTTGTGCATGAAAAGTGGCACTTGTTTGGTGCTCACACGACTTGGTGAGGGAAGTGTGGCAGCTTGGGCTAGTTGGTATGGCATGACGATAGCTATAGCGCGAGAACAAAACGACGACACAGAGACTTTCGTGTCCTTCTTGTCTCTGTGTCGTCGTTCCGCTCTCGCGCTATAACTATCGTTGGTGAGGGAAGACTGAAGGCATGACATGGCTACACCGTTCTTACAACCTTAGAATGCTTGGATGAAAAGTTCTGAATATCTAGAATAATACTGCCAGCATAAGTAGTTATGTCCAGATCGGGCTGATAGTAATGCTAAAAATAAGCAAATAGCACTCAAGAAAAGTATTTTGTGCTTGGGGTTCACCAAAATTATTCTCAACCAAACCCACTCGGACTCAAACTCGCCAAAACATCAATCATTCAGACTTGTGGGTTGATCCAAGCCTGACCGAGTGGGCCAAGCTATGGTTGCAAGTCGACTACATCGTGTTTCTGAGTGCAGCACCCTAAAAGGTCGGCTATACCAGTGTTTGCAGGCTTTGTGTTAACCAAGGCTTTGTGTTGACCTTATCATTCCTGGATTGCGGTATGCACTTTTTGCACAAGTAAAAACGTATTCAGAAATATAGTTGGCCATCTCTTCTACTTCCAAATGGTCTACCTCTTCGAGGTGTAGTATACATAGCTCTCTGAGTTTCACCCAGTTTGCAACATGAAAGTTCCACTTTTTGGGATAAGACGACCGGGCATCCCGTTGTTTTGTTACTAAAAGAGTTGGAAAATGGTCACTTACATATGGATTATTAATAACTTTCCAATCTAAGTAAGGTAGGAGTGACGGTGACGCAATGGCTAAATCTATGCATGAGTATTTATTTATTTATTTATTTACAGTACCTACAGCGCCCGCGAGGGGCATTAGTGTAGGGGGGAGATAACGATTTCAAAATGCAGAAAGGCGACAGCCCATTAACACTGAGTTGGACATAAAAGAAATACAGATACATAATAAAGCATCCAATGGTGACACGTAATAAACATTGACGTGTGTGAAGGTACAGCAGCAAGAAAAATATATATACATATATCTAAAATGCATACGCACACACACATTTATACATACATATATATACACACACAGATAAAAAGCAGGCGGAAAAAAAAGCTGAAGCGTAGATCACTAGAGAGATGAGACGAAAGTGTAAGCAACCTTAATGTGTGCTCAGGCTACGATAAGATATGATGTTCCAGCGCAGTGGCGAAAGTTTCCCTGGACGCGGCTACAATTTCATGAGGTAGTTTGTTCCATTGCTTAATTGATCGCGGAAAAAATGAATATTTAAAAAGGTTAATTCTGGTAGAGAACTCGCGCACTTTAAGGGGTTGATCATTACGAGCAGATATATACGTAGGCTCCGATATGTAGTTTTCTTTGTGAATACCCGTTAAACCATGGAATATTTTGTGAAACAGAGATAAACGTAGGAATTTGCGCCTGTCTTCAAGAAGAGGCCATCCTAAAGTACTCCTGATTTCGAAAGATCTTTTAGAAAAGTTGTAATCACCCGTGACGAAACGGGCCGCTCTCAGCTGCACGCGTTCTAGAGCGTCGATGTTCACCTTAGTAAAAGGGTCCCACGTGCTGCACGCGTATTCCAAAAGTGGGCGTACATTAGACATATACAGGATTTCTTTCAGGCTGGCCGGTGCTTGTTTAAAGTTACGTCTTAAGAAGTTTAAAGTGTTGCTGGCCTTTGATACGATGTAATTTATGTGGGCATTCCAAGTCAAATTGCTGGAAAAAATGACTCCTAAGTACTTATATTCTGTTACAATGGACAGCTGTGTTGTATTCATGACATAGCTTGCCATCAGCGGGTGTCTTTTGTTTGTGAACCTTAAAAGGTTGCATTTGGACAGGTTGAGTGTCATGTTCCAAGTCGAACACCAAGACATGATTTTGTTCAGATCATTCTGTAGCAGTTGACTATCTGATTCACTTGAAACTTCACGGTAAATACAGCAATCATCTGCATATAACCTCACACGGCAAGACAAGTGTTCAGTAAGGTCATTGATAAATATAAGAAAAAGCAGGGGCCCTAAGACGGACCCCTGTGGCACTCCAGATAATACAGAGACATCAGAAGAGCGGACACCATGAAGTATCACGCGTTGGTTTCTATCTAACAGATACGCTTCCAACCACTTCAGGAGGGTGTTCGGCAAGTTGAGGTAGGACAACTTTTGTAGTAACAAGGTGTGAGATACGGTATCGAAAGCTTTCCGAAAGTCTAAAAAGATGCAGTAAACTTGCAAACCTGAGTTAATAAATGCTGCGATGTCATGGCAAAATTCTACAAGCTGAGTGTCGCAAGAAAAGCCAGACCTGAAGCCATGTTGCGTTGGAATAATGAAGCTATTTTCTTGAAGGTGTGCCATTAAATTTGTATAAACAACATGTTCTAATGTTTTACAAGCAACGCTTGTGAGTGAAATTGGCCTGTAGTTGCACGTTCTTGTTTTTGAACCACTTTTGTGAATTGGAATAACATTAGCAGTTTTCCAGTCCGAAGGTAGAGCACCAACTTGAAGAGATATCTTAAATAACAGTATTAAGAAAGGGGTGACAGACAATGCACAGTTTTTTAGGACAAAATTTGAAATAAAGTCAGGACCGTTAGCCGAGTGGATGTTTATCTTCCGCAGTAATAATGCGATACCATCTTCAGACAGCTCAATTTCCCTCATCTGAGTAAGCTCTCTGACGTCATGTGATTTCAAAAGTGCGGCTTTTGAGCATGAAAACACGGAGTGAAAATAAGCATTGAAGGCCTCTGCTTTTGCTAAAATATCTGCGCCGTAGGCTTTTCCATCTATGACGTCAGGGATAGCGTCACCAGAGTTCTTTTTGCTCTTGACATATTTCCACATTTCTTTTGGATTAGTTTTCACTTTGTGTCCTAGAGTGAAAAGAAACTTTTTATGTGCATTGCGCATCAATCTCGCTATCGTTTTGCTCATTACCTTCATCTTTGCGAACAATGTAGGATTCGGCGAGCGGCAGTGCTTACGAAAGGCTCTATTTTTCCTGTTTAACATCGTACGAATCTCTTTAGTAATCCATGGTTTATCGTTTCGACGCTGGGAAGTAATGACATGCGAGGGAATGAAGGTTTGTGTCAAGGACAGTATTTTAGTCTTAAAAAGATCCCACAATGCATTTATGTCTAGACACGAACATTGAGCCCTAAACTCTGGAAAAAAAATTGTCTAGTTCACATGATATTGTTGCGTAATCGCCTCTTTCATAAAAAAAGACCTTGCGAGGCTGCGCAGAACGACAATTCTTTGTGGCACAGGACATCTTAGCGACGACAACATCATGATCACTAATACCAGGAATCAAGGTAATCGAAGACACGAGATCAAGCACATTGCAAAAAAATAAATCAAGTACATTTGCACTACTAGCCATAATTCGCGTTGGTTTTAGCACAAACTGTAGTAACGAATGGGCATTTATCATTTCGCGGAAGGTCGTGTACAGGAGGGATGAATTGACTAACACTGGTGTGAGCTGCTGCCATATCACATCTGGTAAATTAAAGTCACCTGCCAAAACAATATAAGTAGTTTGTAGTGTCAGCAGCACATTGCTTAAATTGAAAAGGGGCTGAGGGTCTCTCGTGCTGGGTGACCTGTAGAAGGAAACGAATGCCACAGACGAGCCGTTGTTCAAGAGTACTTTGCAGCAAAAAATTTCGGTTGAGCCAGCTTCAACGTCAACGAGGAAGCTAGATATAGTATTGTGAATCAAAATGAAAACACCTCCCCCGTGCGCGTTTCTGTCCTTCCTGTAGACTGTGTAGCAAGTTGGAAAGATTTCATTGTCATTTATTGTGTCGTCTAACCAAGATTCAGAACCAAGTACTACATGTGGCTTTGTCGTTTCAATGAGGGCGGCGAGTTCTATAATTTTATTTTTTACGCTACGACAATTTACCACAATACACACGATGTCATCCGGGCTGGATGGTTGTCTAGAAGTTACGAGGGCCTTCTTTAGTTGCTATGTCTTGGTTTTAGTCACGCTGTCTGTTTCAGCATTATAGACAAAAGTTTCCTTGCCAATCTTTAGTTTGTTATACGATAGTCTGAAGTCCCCTCCCTTATTCTTCGCAAATTGAATTAATTTCCGCCTCTCTTGTCGAACTTTGTTGCTATAGTCCTCGCTAATAGCGAAGCTTGTACCTTTCAACCTCGAAGTAGTTGATAAAACACGCTGCTTTTCCTTAAACGACAGAAACCGAACTAGTATAGGCCTGTTTTTCGTTGCCATGAAGCGACCTAGCCTGTGGGCCCTCTCAACCGCATCAGCCGAAATAGCGACTTTTAATTTTTCCTCGCAAAAGGCGATCACCTTAGTCTCCGAATCTAGCCAGTTTTCACCAGCTGCATCTTGAAAGCCAAAAAAGATAAGATTGTTTCTTCGAGATCTATTTTCCATATCATCTTCCAATTCTTGCAGCTTTGAAAACGTGGCAGCAAGATTGTCAGTCTCCGCAGTTAACTGCATCACCTTGTCTTTTAATGGAAGCACCGATAGCAATTTGTCCTCAAAGACGTTCAATTTGTCCTCCATCTGCGAAAACCTTTGCTCGAGTGCTTCTTGCCGTGACGCTACGGAACGAAGTTCCCCAAGAATTTCCGTCTGCTTTTGCAGTACCGTGGGAATCGCCATGACAGCGGTGAACATTTGTTGTTCTTGCTCAGAAGTCAGAGGGCCTGGGTTTTGTTCTACATCACCTGCAAGCTGCAGTAGTTTTCGCAGATAACGTACACATAACAAACACTTGGTTCGCACAAAAGTAATGCTGCGCGTACAAAAGTTCAAGGCGGAGTTGGGATCCGGCGCCAATTTTCGAAATGGTTTACCGTTAACAGGGCGATAGAAAAAACCAACCTGAAGAAGTATGAGGCGTAAGTGACCAGCAGCCATGTCGGCGCCAGATCCCAAGGTGGTATGCAGGGGCGGTAGCTTATGTAGTGTGACGTTGAGGTCCGATGTGCCAGGTTGCCAGTCAGCGTAGCGACAGTCGAACAGCGACGGTAGCGCCGTCATATCCAAAGGAAGATGCGCTTCAGTGAAAAAGTGCAGGGCAGGGCATACATCCCAGGCGGCACCGTCTGCGTGGTCGAAAAGCCGCCCCGCTCCGGATACGTGGAAAGTCGACACCATCTGCAGAACTTGAAGAAGTACGAGGCGTAAGTGACCAGCAGCCATGTCGGCGCCAGATCCCCGAGTATGTATTGTGTGTGGTACTGAAGTATGTTGGCTCTGCCTTACTGAGCAGACATGCTCCAGATGCGAGAAGAAAGTTTTCTATTGCACGACCTCTCGCATCACATTTGGTATCACCCCATAGCAAACTGTGAGCATTAAAATCTCCAATGAACACGTATGGTTCTGGAAGCTGATCAATAAGCTTTTCGAACTCAGTTTTATTGAATGGTTCGTCAGAGGCTACGTAGATCGAGCAGATAGATATAGGACGGTTGAATAGAATAGCGCGAGCAGCCACAACCTCAAGAGAGCTTTGTAGCACAATGTGCTGGCATGCTATGCTTCTTTGTGCAATGATGGCCACACCTCCAGAAGAGAAATTGCCACCATTTCAAGCTTTACGAAAAACCACATATTGATTTAAGAAATTCACATGAGTCGACTTTAAATGAGTTTCTTGAACACAGAACACTTAAGGCTGATAGTCATTAAGCAAGTCTTTGATATCATCTAGGTTAATAAATAGGCCTCTGGCATTCCACTGTAGTATTTGTGTGTCCATTTTAGATGTGTTTTGTGTTGTGTGCTCAAGGATGGAAAGTAAGCTCACGGACCCTTTCCAGGGGCCGTGACACGAGATTTTTCTTTTTTGGATCGGTCAACAGAGTCACGCCGATCCTTAGGCGCTGGCTGCGCCCTCACGCTCGGTGTTGTGTCCATTGCCTCTTGCGAGGCGCTGGACACGAGCTCTTGCGAGCGCTGCATTTGTTTTGAGGGCCTCGCCTCAAAGGACGAGAGCTTCGCGGCCCCCAGCCCGGAGGTTGGTGGGTCTTTCTTGGATGGCGGAGCAGCACTTGCTGCAACCGCCGAGGGGGCGGATGGCGTTACCGCTGGCTCACTACGCGTGTGCCAGACAGGCGCCGGGGGCCGTCGTGGCGCTGCCCCCTTACGCGCCACTTCGGCAAAGCTAGTTTCTGGTAGGCAGGACACCTGCCTCCGTGCCTCCCTAAATGAAATGTTTTGTTTTACTTTAATTGTAATAATTTCCTTTTCTTTTTTCCAGCATGGGCATGACCGTGAGTATGCGGCATGCTCCTCATTACAGTTCGCACAGTGAGGAGAGTTTTCAGAGGCATCAGATGTGTGGTCTTCAGCACTGCATTTCGCGCAAGTTAGGCGGCCTCGGCAGTTCTGCGAACTGTGGCCGAACCGCTGGTATTTGAAACATCGTAGAGGGTTTGGAATATAAGGCCTCACTCGAAGCTTGATGTACCCAGCCTCAACGGAGTCCGGCAGTACACTTGAAGTAAACGTAAGTATTGGGTGCTTTGTGTGGACTTCTTTGCCATCACGTCTCATCCTAATTCGTTTCACGTTGATGACATTCTGTTCGCTGAAACCCTCCAGGAGTTCAGCTTCAGTCAGCCCTAACAGGTCATCATCTGAAACAACACCACGGGTGGTGTTCATGGTTCGGTGTGGGGTTACTATGATTTCGGTATCTCCAAATTTCACTAGATTAAACAATTTTTCATATTGTTTCTGGTCATGGAGCTCCAACAGGAGGTCACCACTTGCCATTCTCGATAATTTATATCCTGCGCCAAAGATTTCTGTCAAAGACTTCGAAACAAGAAAAGGTGAAAGTGTTCACACTGGTTTGCCGTTTGTGTCAGCGTGGAGAAAGTGGAATCGGGGCAAGGATACTCTCTGGTGACCAAAAAAAAAATTGCCCGCAGCTTCCCTCGGGGGAACACTGAGGAGGATGCGGAGCATATAATTGGTTAACGGGGTGTTAAAGTGCGACTTACTTGGGTCGATGGCTAAATTGGTTAACATGGTTGTGAAATGGGATGTTAAATTGCAACTTACTTGGGTCGATGGCTAAATTGGTTAACGTGGTTGTAGGAGGGGGTGTTAAATGAGTGAACACGTACACACGTATGCGAAAGGGTGGCGCTGGTCGAAGGGACGTCGATCATTGTGTTTGTGGATTCGTTGGAATTCATTTCACCGCGACCTTGGACGTCGACGCGCCGTACAAACCAACCGACGAGCGGCAACTGAGCGAGCGAGCGCCGACCTTGAGTATATATACAGCGCGACGGCGCATGCACTGTCAGCTGTCGAATGTTCGAGAAGGGGGAGAAGCGCAACGGCGCATGCGCGCGCGTCAGCTGCCGATGTTCTCGAAGCGCGACGGCGCATGCGCGCGCGTCATCTGCCGATGTTCTCGAAGCGTGACGGCGCATGCGCGCTACATTATACAGCTAGCGAATGTTCGTGAAGAGGAGAAGCGCACGCGGTGTGTAGAGGAGGAAGGGTGCACAGATGGTGGAGGAGTGAAGCGCGCGCGGTGTGTAGAGGAAGAAGGGATGCACAGATGGTGGAAGAAGGAGGAGGAAGCTTGCGGACGGCGCCGCACTACAAGCCTCGAGTATTAGATGCTCCGCATCTAAAACTGGAAGACTTCATCGGTGCGCCCTCTTTTCTGAGGGTGATCAGGGAGTGGGGAAAAGGAACTAGCCATATGAAAAGGTTTATTTTCGGCAGCGGCGCCAGCCACCCACCTTGGAGTCCTACAAGGGGACGCTGCAGGGTCTGTAAGCACAGGCCCTGCAGACGCCAGCTGTACACCACCACTATAACCGAATATGGTGTATCCAAGGTAGGATAGCCACACAGGGTTAACTCTTGCCGCCAGGAAACACGGAAGTCAACGGAAGAGAGTAGAGGACAGGAAAGATTTAGAGTAAGGGAAAATACGAAGATGTGAGGTGGAGACAGGAAAAGGCGACTGCCGATTCCCCCCGGGCGGGTCAATCCGGGGGTGCCGTCTACGTGAAGCCGGGGCCAAAGGGGTGTGTTGCCGCCACTGGGGGGCCTTAAAGGTCCAATCACCCAGCATTGGCTCAACCCCCAGGATCCCCTTTTCCCCGGGCATGGCAAAGCCACGCACGGCTAGGCGTGGGAGGGAGTCGAAACCCCCCCGTTAGCTCGGGTCCGTGGTGTCGCTACACACCAAACGCCTGCTTGCACAGGCGCCCTTATTTATTATTAACTATTATTTATTAACTACTATTATTATTAACTATTATTTATTATTAACTTATTTTAGGAGAAGGGGGGGGGGTTTGGTGTGCCAGCCCTTAGCTTCGTCACTGATTGGTCGTTACGAGTTGTGAATGACTGTAGGAAAAGGCTGCGCTGCAAAGTTGAGGACGACAAACTGCACTGGCACAGGGAAAGCGCTTTGCCTGTGCCAGTCCAGTTTTTCATCCTCAACTTTGCAGCGCAGCCTTTTCCTGCTTTTCCTGCAGTATGTTCCAATGAGCCCCCATACAATGTCAATGATTACTCTGCCTGAATGCTATCGTGTGAAAGATAAAGACCTTTCCGCGTTCTTAAGTTTCCTTACGTAATTACCAAAATAGTGGGTAGAAATAAATTTACAAAACATGCTACACTGCTGAGTCTCCTCCAGTGGGAGGTTTTAACTTTTGCTCTGTGAATTGATGTAGTTATGAATTCAAGTTATATTTACTTGTGCCACGCTTAAGGGTGCATACTTATCAGCTAATTAAAAAGCTGTATAAAGTTTATTTTAACAGTCTAGTATGTTGTTTGAAGCCAGTTACGTACATCCACGTAGTTTAATTGTTGTTTCCTAATTTTTAACAACGTTGTGGGTGCACATTGTGTAGTGGGCCTTGTGTAATATCCGCACTTCGTGTAATATTCTTACTAATACCAATGTCCGCGCTTCTTTACGGCACTTATATCACTCGCAGTTATCGACGGTCTTTTAGTAACTTTTCACTTAAAGCAGAATAGAGCTACTATTACTGGGAGATAAATAATATTGTTTTTATAGAGTCGCTGGCTTAGTGTTCTGCGTTGGGGGAACGGCATACGGGATATAAATGAGATAGAAATGAGAGGTGAATACGATATGAATATCAGTATGATGAATGATTATTGTCAATACAGCGGGTACCTAACTGTTGGAGTTTAGTCCTGTCTTGTACATTGATTGATTGATTTGTGGGGTTTAACGTCCCAAAACCACCATATGATTATGAGAGACGCCGTAGTGGAGGGCTCCGGAAATTTTGACCACCTGGGGTTCTTTAACGTGCACCCAAATCTGAGCACACGGGCCTCGACATTTCCGCCTCCATCGGAAATGCAGCCGCCGCAGCCGGGATTTGAACCCGCGACCTGCGGGTCAGCAGCCGAGTACCTTAGCCACTAGACCACCGCGGCGGGGCTCCTGTCTTGTACAGGAGAAAACAGAACTTGACTACTGGTGTAGCATATCTGGAGTGGAATCAATGATCCTAAGTAATGTAAACCGAGAGTGATTCCCCGATATAACACATAACACGACAGCAAAACGCGACACCGACAACATCGATATGTTGTGACACGGGTCATTGAAACATGTGCTGTACTTGTATAACAAAATATTGATAACCATGCTTTTATGCGAAGGAAGCATTTCGGAAATGACGCGCTCCGCTTCATCACTGCATTAGCGAATTTCTTTTTCTCGAATTATTTTGAAGTTAAAAACTGTATCTAACAATAGTGATGCATAACGTACTACACAGAAGCTGTCTTCAGGAGGTCTATTAGGCGCAGTGTAAAAATGTGCGTTTGCCGATTCTCTCGAAAGAGGTTTGACACAAAATGGGTCTGTATTAAAAATCTCACCACTTTTTAAAAATTTTGACACAATTTTGAAGTGGTTTGACATAAATTGGGCCTGTATTCAAAATCTCACCCCTTTTTTTAAAATATTGACACAAATTTGAAGTGGTTTGACACAACACGGGTCTATCTTCAAAATATCGCCACTTTTTTTAAATATGACTGAAATGAGTATCTAAGTTGAGGGGAGGTTGATTCTTTAAACTAACCAATTTCTATTACTTGGCCAATGTCCACAAGTTGCTCACAACTTAGTGCTCTTCCTATCTACCGTTACACACGCCTACCATTCGTAGAATAATTGTTGAGCTAGGTCATGTAATAGCAAAAAAATAAGCGTGCTATGTTCATCTGTGGCCTGTGCTGAGAAATATAGCTGTTAGAGTAGTAGTGTTAAATCTTAATAAATATCACAGCCCCCACTGTTCAACTGTAGAGCATGAAATAAAGTTTAGTATCAGTTGATCATCTGTGAATTTCTTTTACGAAAGGTATCTTATTCGTTCAGTATGGGCCATCCAAACAATCTTATCGACAATGCTGTGTTAGTATACGAAACACGTTGAAAGTCTGTGGACACTCACGATGGAGAAATACAAGGCGAAATACAACTGTCACTTCAATGCAGCTCTTCAGGATCCATGAAAATTGAAACTGAGTTGACACGTCTTTTTTTTTTCTTCAGCTGCATTTTCTATTGCCATGTTCTACGCGTGTGTTAGTGCTGTCCTTCGGTTTGAGGACAAAACCCACAAGAAATAGGTGTATAAAGAACAACTCCTTACCGGACTCGTATAAAATTGAAGGTGACGTATCCTTCTAGAGAAGACGGTTTTCGAGGAAACCGGAACGATCAACCACAGCCGGAAGAACAGAGAAATAAGGTTTCGGCGTAGATTGAAAGAAGCAAGTTGAAGAAAGTGGAAGGTAATTGACGCAGTGGTCGTCGCATTCGGGTTGTTCGTTCTCTGGTTGTACCCACTTAAAAATAATTCAGAAGGATGACCCGAAATCTGCGAACGCTACAAAACAGAGCCGAAACGCAGGACGAAAGTGATGCCGAAATGAAATTTCTATTTGTGGGGTTAACCTCTCATAGAAACATGAAAAAGAAGGAAATTCGAGAATGGCTCTTTTTTAGCGTTATTCTCTCATTCCTTTCTCGACAGTTGCTTTTAATTAACGCAATCGTAGTTTCCCATACGCAGAAGTCGGTCCGTCTACGAAGTGAGGGAGCTAGCTCTAGAAGCTGAATGATGTAACTCACTTCGGCTACAGTGCATTGGCCGGAAGCACAACCTACAAAAAGAAACGGTTCAAAGTAAGGCATGCACGGGAAGAAAAGACAAAGATAACTATTGCCACTTGAGTGACAGCCACAACGCCCATTCTGAAATGTCCGACCTGATAACGTCGAAGTGAGGCTGTGAGACACGTCGGTGAAATAAAGCGAGGCAACAAGAGTGCATCCGGAGATATCAAATTGACTCGGAAGAGTGAAGCGAAAAGTTTTCGTCGAGGGACGCTCGCTTCGAAGATTACGACGTTCTCTGAACGCCAACTCTGTGTGAAATTCAAGGCATGGTCGAAAAGTGAAGACAGCGTGGTTGGCGAAGCGGGAACGTGCGCTGCGGAGGGGTCAGTCGTCGAAGTGAACGCCTCGATCGTCGACCCCCTCCAGTCGCCCCGCACGTTACATAGACGCTGCACGATAACGTTATTTTCGTTAAAATGCCACCGTGGAAATCACTAATATGCTTTCTTCGTGTGCAGTACACAATCTTAGCGTAATTTCGCTTTGGTTGTTACCTAATGAGCTCAGTTGTAAACATGCTTGTATACGACCTATACGTGCCGGGGTGAAATAAAAAAGAAATCGTCTCCTGTTAGGTGTAATGAAGTAAACAAGGAATCAATATCGACCGATAACGTGTGTGTATAGTTATGGTCATTTTTAGGAGTACTTCCTTTATTTAGATTATGCATCACCCTCACTTGACAAGCTTCAGTCAAGCTTTGACCTGAGAACTCGTTGCCAGCTGTGCACTGCACATACACCAACTGTTCTAAATGCGCTGCCATTTTCACTTTTCAATCGAAATAATAGTAAACAGGCTCTCAATAGTAGTATTTCGTAGCACGTTATTGCTTTTCATTCTACATTTTAGGTCCTTTCGCAGCATACCGCAGCCGCGACGCAGCTGTTTTGGTTGACAAACGGTTTAGTGACAATGCACTGTGCAACGGAGTGCTGCAACCACTGAGAACTTAAAAATGGTGTTTGGTTAAGGAGTGTACGCGTGCTTGAGTTCAACACAACTGTAGAGAAAGTGGCAGCTAGGCTGTCTGTGCATAGCATTTAGCCCGTTTTCAGACCGCTCTGTGAGCAATTCCCTATAAGCACGATTCAATCCAGCTGAGGGTATGCTGCGCTAGTCACAATGTGTTAATGTAGTATAAGTAGTATGCGTAATATATGTAATACATGTCGTGTATGTCGTTCAATCATGCCACTGACTGGGCTAAACAGCGCAACGAAATAACCAACGCGAAAACGATACACATAGGGCAAGCGCTTGTGTAGTAAATGTGGTAAATGTAAAATAGTATATGTAATATATGTAGTATATACAAGGTTGCCACTGCGTGGACTTGAAAAGGTGCCAGAACTCAAGTCAAAAGTAAGCGAAGTGGCCATGTCAATAAATGCTAGTGCTAAATTTGTAGCAATATAGAACCGGGGCGTTATTGTGAACAGAGTATTTATTGTTGATGAATAAATGAAGCGATTTTCAATAAGTAAAATCAGAAGTTTAAAAGTAGCAAGAAAATAGTTGTGGCGGCTACTGGAAATGTTCGTCGCCAAATGGGTCGAAAAGTAGCCAACTTGGCGCAGTGTAGACACCAACGGCAAACGTGGTAGTGTATGCCGTAACACGCGCGGTACATGTGCTATTTGTAGTATCTGTAGTATATGTAGAAGGAACACTATGTGATACATTGCGAGCTGAATGAATTATTATTTTTATCTAGAGAGAGAGCCAGTCGGCCAAGAAAGCCGACCGATAGTGACTGCAATGTCTTCTTCAGCGTGATACAGAAATTATAAGAGATTTCTTAGAGTATGGAGTCTTCAAAAGCTATTAAGACAAAAAAAAGCAGTTAACGAATCGGAGTTTCATCCATTATTTTTGTTAGGCGGGGGTCGGTGCTGATTCGCAGCCCAAGAAGGGCAGGAAAAAAATTAATAATCGAAAAAAATAACTGTGCGTAATACAGGAAGCTAGAAGTAATGGCAGAAATGTTTCGCTAGTCCGGAGCGTGTGTCCTACGATGCATGTTACTCTGCTAATTACCTTAATGGACAGCAGCGGTGACTAATTAATTAGTTTTTATATTCACATTCGGAACGACCACTTTATTTTTTC
Organism: Rhipicephalus microplus; assembly: GCF_043290135.1. NCBI lineage: Eukaryota > Metazoa > Arthropoda > Arachnida > Ixodida > Ixodidae > Rhipicephalus > Rhipicephalus microplus. Next base: position 1,220,276 of record NW_027464625.1, on the reverse strand, counting down.
ATTGGTATTGCTACAGTATGCATGAAAATGGTCGGGTAACGCGAAATGGGAGGGATTAAAGACACAAGAAAACAAATTTGTCATTTGATATCATCGTTTCAAATAAAATTCCATGTCTTTGGCCTTGCGGGTGCAGATGAACGTGCAACAAGTGTGGGAGTTTCGCATTTGCGACTGCCAGATAGAAAAACAAATTAAGTTTATGAAAGAAGAACGTCAATTATCGTTATGAACTTGCCATATCGAACACAAGTCAGCGAGAGGTGAGCTTCTAGGCGTGTGCAGGGTTTCCTTTCAGAAGGGTTGGGTGAAGTCAATACATGGGGATAATTTTGCCCCTCACCCCACACCCCATCACTGATTCGTATAGTGCCCCCTCCATATTACTAAATGTATAGGGCTGACTTTGCGTATCATCTCCTAAAGAAACAGGGGTGGGCAGCCGCCCCCACTGCCCCTACCCCTTGTCCTCCTTGTGCGCTTGACTATGGGTGAGCTCACAAGCGAAATAAGTCGGCGATTGATTAATTGATATATGGGGTTTAACGTCCCAGAGTCACCACATAATTATGAGAGACGCCGTTGGTGAGAACTCCGGGAATTTCGACCACCTGGGGTTCTTTAACATGCACCCAAACCTGAGCACACGGGTCTACAGCATTTTCTTCTTTATCGGAAATGCAGCCGCCGCAGCGGGGATTCAATGTCGCGTTCTGCGAATTAGCAGCCGAGTACCTTATCCACTAGACCACCGCTAGGGGCAAGTCGGCGAACACGTCGGAAAGACAAATCAGGGCGGTGGATTCATAACGCTCTTTCTGCAATATCGTAATTTGATTATATGTGAGGTTTAACGTGCCAAAACCATTATATGATTATGAGAGACGCTGTAGTAGTGGACTACGGAAATGTCGACCAACTGGAGTTCTTTAACGTGTACCCAAATCGGAGCACACGGGCCTACAACATTTCCGCCTCCATCAAAAATGCAGCCGCCGCAGCTGGAATTCAATCCCGTGACGTGCGGGTCAGCAGCCGAGTCCCTTAGCCACTAGACCACCATGGCGGCGCAGTTTCGTAATTCGCAGTTGAATGTTTGGCTGTCAAGAACGAGGCACTTTATTTTGTTCTTTATTGTAAACAGGTTGTATGGTGTTAGTATTTTGTATTTTAAACATATTTCAGGGTGATGTTCAATATCTTAAATTATATGAAATTCAAGCAACAGGAGCCGTTAAAATGTCACTGAGTATGTGTCCACGGAGTGAGGCAGTAAAAGAGCATACACTTAAAATATGCACTGCGTGTAAATCATTCCTCATATTACATTACTCTTTAGGTACGATGCACGTGAAAAATATATAAATACAGGAATGGCGGGATGCTTAACCAGCCAGTATAACTAGCTACCTCCCACAGAACAAGAAGAGGCATCTAAACAACATCGGAAGAAATAGAAGCATGAATATAGGAAAATGAAAGTAAAAGCCCGAAACTTTAAGGCAGCATGCTTGACTACCTTAGAAGAAGTTCTTGATGGGTGAGTTGATGCATGTCTTAATGTAGGATATGTGCGCAAAGATCGGACGGACACAGAAAAAACGAAGTAGAAAGAAAGCGCACAAACTAAAGAAAGCACGCAAATGAATCTCTACGCAATGGTTGCGGAATCAAGCCGTCTAAAAGTGTTATCAAATGTGCCCCGAAAGTTGTATATGAGATACCCCTGAAATGTAGGGGGTCGTACGCAGTACAAACGAGACACTGGGTGAACGAACGTGCCAAAGAACATGCCTCGTAAGTTATAAATAGAGAATGAGCGTACCTGTCGGCTGATTGCGGTACATACTTCGAGTGTGAACGCCATGCAGCTAAAAAAAAATAAACGTTTTAGGAAAGAGCAGACAAGAAAAATTTGTAAGCTTTTATCGTCCCGAGGGACGAGTGCGCAGCTGACCTCATTTGACATGCTTTGCGGCTCTAGTTGATGTGCTCCTGCTCACCACATTTGGCTTGGGTATATATCTGCCCACATTGCCAGAGTTTCTGATAAGCCATATGATCCACTTGTCCAGGTCTAGTGCACCAGCATACAAACCAAAGTTTCTGGAAAGCTTTATGCTACATTTACTTGGGTCTTATATAATTGCTGACATTATCAAGCTTTCCAGAAAGCTTTAGGGCTCATTTCCTTGGATATAACACATCTGCCCACCACGGTTTCTGTAAAGTTTACGATGTGTTAGCTTGGGCCTAGCATAGCTGCCCGCATTACAAAGGCCTTTTGTTCTTTCAAACATGGTTGTTTGCAGTACCAAGTTTTGTAAAAGGTTCTGCTGTTCATTTCCTTGGATGTGATAGATCTACCCACAGCAAAGTTTATGATCTACTCGTTTCTAGCAAGAACTCCCATATTACCGCTTTCTCAAAATATTTATGGCCCATTGGCCGAATCAAGCATAGCTGCCCATGTTACCAATGTTTCCAGCGGTGTGTCATCTTCCTGCACTCTCATCACTGCGTTTTGCTGAAAATCCTCTCCCGAAGAAGTAACTTTGAGCTGGGGATTTATCTGTTAGCACTTTGCTTGAGTCTTTTCTACGCCAAGGACTATTGTTCGTGACTCCTCTTGCTCGGTAGCTAGTTGTTTTCAAGGTGGTTTTGGTCATTTAGGCCGAGAATACTCTTCTTTCTTCGGAGTGAGACACGCTCAAAGCAACCATGTGATTTCATTCTTCCTCGCGGGCTTGCCCACTTGAAAACGCTTTCTGAATCACCAAAGCTTGAGCACATGTAGTCTCACGCACTGCCCTGCTGTGGGGCACTAGTTTCTTGTGGTACTTAGGTGGGCATGTCGAAATGTTGCAAGATCGTTCTGAATTTGTTAGCATTAATTATAGAATGTATCAGGGCATTTATGATTCAATTTTGGCATTACAAGATGCAAAGCTATAAAAAACTGTAAAAAAAGTTGCAAATAAACGCAAAGAGTGCATAGACAACAAGTTTAGGAAGAAAAAATGTTAACCATTGAGCAAACCTGGGGATTGCAGTGGAGACTCATTAGAGCAGACAGCAATAGCTGAAATTACAATAAAGATGCTCAGATCGTTCATCAAAGGGGAGACACTGGTCTTAAAAATGAAATATCTATTATTAGAGATACTTAAGGGGAGATTCTACTCGAACAAGGCTTTTTTTTATTTCTTGACCCAGCTCCTAGAAATTTGAGGTGTTAGTAAAGCTTGCAGTGCTGATTTCATACCCGTAATTATTTTTCTGATAGCTATAGTAGTTCCGGAGTTACTACAACTTTGATATCAAAATATAGGGTTTTTTGTGCACACATTAAAGCTTACTAAAAATATTCACACAGAATCGCAGAATGACCCATTTTGGTACACTTGAGCAGTACAATACAAAAAAGTACCTCATGAACTTTGATATCAAAATATAGGGTTTTTTGTGCACACATTAAAGCTTACTAAAAATATTCACACAGAATCGCAGAATGGCCCATTTTGGTACACTTGAGCAGTACAATACAAAAAAGTACCTCATGAACTTTGATATCAAAATATAGGGTTTTTCGTGCACATATTAAAGCTTACGAAAAATATTCACACAGAATCGCAGAATGGCTCATTTTGCTGCACTTGAGCAGTAAAATACAGGAAAGTACCTCATGTAAAGAATGAAGTTGCTACATCTCTCTATCAGTGCATCAAGTTGTGTAACAAAATATCTGTGATCTGCATGCGTAACTTCTGCCCCTCAGCCCCGCTAATTTATGAATTTATGAATACCGCAGGGGTGCCTGCGCAAGTAGGCGTTTGGTGTGTAGCGACACCACGAACCCGAGCTAACGGGGGAGTTTCGACTCCCTCCCACGCCTAGCCGTGCGTGGCTTTGCCGTGTCCGAGGAAAAGGGGATCCTGGGGGTTGAGCCGACGCTGGGTGATTGGACCGTTAAGGCCCCCCGGCAGAGGCAACACACCCCTTTGGCCCCGGCTTCACGTAGACGCACCCCTGGGCTGACCCACCCAGGGGAATCGGCAGTCGCCTTTTCCTATCTCTCTCTCCCTACCTCTTCGTCTTTATCTCTTACTATTTATCTGTCCTGTCTTCTACTCTCTTCCGTTTACTTCCAAACTTCCTGGCGGCTAGGGTTAACCCTGTGCAAATAGCCTACCTTGGTCGAGGTGCATTGGGTTATAGTGGCGTTGTACGGCTGGCGTTTGCAGGTTTCAGCATTTGTAAACTTGTAGCGTCCCCTCGTTGGGCTCCGTGGTGGGTGGCCGCCAACGCTGCTGAACAACAATAAGGAAGGCGTGCATGGAGCATTCCCACTACTGTCTGATCGTACCGGCTTAAAGCCGGTACGCACCGATGATCTCACCAGAAAAGGATTGGCCACCCTGGTGCAGTATCTGGCCACCCCCTCCCGTAGGCATTCGTCAAATAACTCACGGCCCTCAGTCCCCACCAGCTGCGGAGCAACTGACCACGGCGGCGGTCAGATCTGCAAAGCAGCAGAGGGTGCTAGGAATCTCTGGATACGGACAGGCCTTCATTGGAACTTGAACTTAGCAACGTTTAACGTTAGAACGTTATCTAGTGAGGGAAGTCTAGCTGTATTATTCGAGGAGCTAGAAGGCATTAAATGAAATATTATAGGGCTGAGTGAGGTTAGGAGGACAGATGAGGACTATACTGTGCTACAGAATGGGCACGTCATTTGCTATCGGGGCTTGGCAGACAGAATAGAACTGGGAGTAGGGTTCCTAATTCACAGAAACATAGCTGGCAACATAGAGGATTACTATAGCATTAATGAAAGGGTGGTAGGCATTGTAATTAAACTGAATAAAAGATACAAAACGAAGGTAGTACAGGCTTACGCGCCTACATCCAGCCATGATGACGCTTCAGTTGAAAGCTTCTATGAAGACGTGGAATCGGCAATGAGTAAGGTGAAAACACAGTATACCATAGTAATGGGCGACTTTAATGCAAAGGTAGGGAAGAAGCAGGCTGGAGACCAGGCAGTAGGAGATTATGGCATCGGCACTAGAAACGCCAGAGGAGAGCTACTAGTAGAATTCGCAGAACGCAATAATCTGCGTATATTGAATACCTTCTACCGAAAACGAGAAAACCGCAAGTGGACATGGAGGAGCCCTAATGGCGTAAATAAGAACGAAATAGACTTTATAATGACTGCACACGCAGGAGTCGTGCAGGATGTGGAAGTGGTTGGCAAGGTAAGATGCAGTGACCATAGAATGGTACGGGCTCGAATCCGCCTAGACTTGAAGAAGGAACGACAGAAACTGATACGCAAGAGGCCAATCAATGAGCTAGCACTGAGAGGGAAAGTACAGGAATTCAGAGTGTCACTGCAGAACAGGTACTCTGCTCTTAGCGAGGAAACCAACCTTAGCGTAGATACAATGAATGATAATCTGACGAGTATCATCACGGAGTGTGCAGTGGAAGTTGGAGGCAGGGTAGCTAGACAGGACACCGGCAAGCTTTCCCAGGAAACGAAGAACCTAATTAAGAAGCGTCAAATCATGAAAGTGTCAAGTACAACAGACAAAATAGAACTGGCAGAGCTTTCGAAGTTGATTAATAGACATAAAGTATGCGATGTAAGAAAGTATAACATGGAGAGAATTGAGCACGCTCTGAAAAACGGAGGAAGCGCCAAAGCAGTGAAGAGGAAACTTGGGATTGGCAAAAGGCGGATGTATGCACTAAGGGACAAAGAAGGCAAAATAACTACCAATATGAATAGGATAGTTAAAATAGCGGAGGAGTTTTACAGAGATCTGTACAGTAGCCGAGACAACCATGACCTTAATACTATAAGAACTAGCAGTAACCCAGACGACACCCCACCGGTAATGATAGAAAAAGTCAGAAAAGCTTTGGAGAGCATGCACAGAGGCAAAGCTGCTGGTGAGGATCGGGTAACACCAGATCTGCTGAAAGATGGAGGACAGATTGTGTTAGAAAAACTAGCCACTCTATTTACGAGGTGTCTCCTGACGGGAAAAGTACCAGAGTCTTGGAAGAACGCTAACATCATCTTAATACATAAGAAAGGAGATGACAAGGACTTGAAGAATTACAGGCCGATCAGCTTGCTCTCTGTAGCATACAAGCTATTTACAAAGGTAATTGCTAGCAGAGTAAAGAAAACATTAGAATTCAATCAACCAAAGGAACAAGCAGGATTTAGAACAGGCTACTCAACAATTGACCACATTCATACTATCAATCAGGTAATAGAGAAATGCTCAGAGTATAACCAACCACTATACATAGCCTTCATAGATTACGAGAAGGCGTTTGATTCAGTAGAGTTATCAGCCGTCATGCAGACACTGCGGAATCAGGGCGTAGATGAAATATATATATAAACATTCTGGAAGAAATCTACAGGGGATCAACTGCTACCATAGTGCTTCATAAAGAAAGCAACAGAATACCGATAAAGAAGGGTGTAAGGCAGGGGGACACAATCTCCCCAATGCTATTCACTGCGTGCTTACAGGACGTTTTCAGAAGCCTAGAATGGGAACAGTTAGGGATAAGAGTTAATGGAGAGTACCTCAGTAACCTGCGCTTCGCCGATGACATTGCATTGCTGAGTAACTCAGGGGAGGAATTGCAACTCATGATTACGGAGTTAGACAAGGAGAGCAGAAAGGTGGGTCTTAAAATTAATCTGCAGAAAACGAAAGTAATGTACAACAACCTCGGAAAGGAGCAGCGCTTTGCAATAGGTAATAGTGCACTTGAAGTTGTAAAAGACTATGTCTACTTAGGGCAGGTAATAACCGCAGAGCCGAACCACGAGATTGAAGTAACTAGAAGAATAAGAATGGGGTGGAGCACATTCGGCAGGCACTCTCAAATTATGACAAGTAGATTGCCACTGTCCCTCAAGAGGAAGGTATATAACAGCTGTATCTTGCCGGTACTTAGCTACGGAGCAGAAACCTGGAGACTCACAAAGAGGGTTCAACTTAAATTGAGGACGACGCAGCGAGCAATGGAAAGAAAAATGGTAGGTGTAACCTTAAGAGACAAGAAAAGAGCAGAGTGGATTAGGGGACAAACGGGAGTTAAGGATATCATAGCTGCAATAAAGAAGAGGAAATGGACATGGGCCGGGCATGTAGCACGTAGACAGGATAACCGCTGGTCATTAAGGGTCACCAACAGGATTCCCAGAGAAGGGAAGCAGGGTAGGGGGAGACAGAAGGTTAGGTGGGCAGATGAGATTAAGAAGTTTGCGGGTATAAATTGGCAACAGCAAGCACAGGACCGGGTTAACTGGCGGAACATGGGAGAGGCCTTTGTCCTGCAGTGGACGTAGACAGGCTGATGATGATGATGATCATTAAAGAATAATGGGGATGATTGCGTCAGCGACATTTTGATTAATTTACATAAGACAGAAGGCAATCTTCTGCGTAGGTTTTCTTTGACATGAGGGGCGCATCAATTTTTTTTTGCATTCTCTCGCTAACCCTTTTCCCTGTTACGTTTGAAGAATATGGTATAAGATGTCTCAACAATGAACAAACCGGTTCATAGTTTGCGCACTTTCTGTCCACTTCTTATTTCTTGTGTTAGTCCGATGCTTGCATACATATTCAACACTAATACTTCCCTGTCACGGCATTTTCGTGCGTGCTCGAATGGCAAGTATATAATAAGCATTCAATAGCGCTTTTGTTGTTGAACAGATATCCTTGCTTGCCGGTACAATGGTAAGCCAGTGCAATGCCGCGCGTGCCCTTGAAGTGCGACCTTGGCAACAATCACGCGATTAACTGTCACTGCAAACTCTTTGTATCGCTCAGTCATAGTGCTTGCAGAGTAGCAATTTCATACTCTTTAGTAACAAAGTGTAGCTACATATCGATTCCTCATTGTTATTTGGCTATTGCAGGATACATTCAAGTTTTACCATGCCAAGTGATCGATTGTGACTGAAAAGTTGCGGAAGGTCGTATGCACTTTGAAAATTTGAGAAACGCCTCGCGTAGCTTCTTAGAGTCGTAACACTCGAAACAGCCCGTCGAAGTTTTGAGAGAGAAACACTGACGCCAAGGGGAAACCTGCATTGCTCAGCAATTGTTGACTAGGGTCGTGTCAGGAAGCTTGCTACTAACAATACTTGCGCTTTTTTTTTCAATTGTACTTTACATTTTTGTTTGCACAACTCGTTGCGCGGCGACGAGAAATTTTCTTCGCAGATGCCGTGAAACTTGCCAAACGAAAGCGCGCATGAGAATCGCATTTCCTTTGCAGCAGATGCCATCTGGATGTAGCCTGTCAATCTCAATTGCAACTTCGCAAGTATCGAGTGAGCGGTGATGCTTCACCTCTATGCAAACACATGCATCCACTAGATGCTACTTCTGCTGAGAGCGCCTCCTCCATTACTACGCTCAATGGCTACTGCTGAATTGATGGGGCCGCCGTTCTCCCTCACGTGCGCAACAAACCCAAAGTGGCAGTATATTACCGACACTTCATATGCTTGCCATTGCTATGTATGTATGTATGTATGTATGTATGTATGTATGTATGTATGTATGTATGTATGTATGTATGTATGTATGTATGTATGTATGTATGTATGTATGTATGTATGTATGTATGTATGTATGTATGTATGTATGTATGTATGTATGTATGTATGTATGTATGTATGTATGTATGTATGTATGTATGTATGTATGTATGTATGTATGTATGTATGTATGTATGTATGTACGCATGTATGTATGTATGTATGTATGTACGTATGTATGTATGTATGTACGTACGCATGTATGTATGTATTTATGTATGTATGTATGTATGTATGTACGTTCGTATGTATGTATGCACGTTCGTATGTATGCATGCACGTACGCATATACGTATGTGTGCGCTTGTGCAGGTACCGGTGATTTCCTCACAGTGACGGAATTTGTGGGCTCAAACAATGCGGTAAAAATGAATGACCATTGCCCGTACATTGTAGGGCCTAGTCCCGCTTGCTTCTTCAGGGTTCAATCGCAATTCACGATTACTTGACACTGACGATAACACGGAAATACGTTGCGTAGTACGACGATGAAGAGCAAGGAAAATATGCTTAAAATAAGGTGGTTCAGTTATCTCCGTTAGTTTCTATTCTATTTCAATTGTTATCTTTTAGCACGCAGTGGAAGTGGCGTACTTTACAAGCATCAATTCTAAAAATAATTATGGACCATCTCCCCCAAGAGAAACCTGATGAATGCGAAGCAGCAGCGGTGTACACGTTGATCCGGTTAAAACGGGCGTCGACGCGGGTGCTGGAAGAGCGGTTTGAAGCGCATCGGTGTAGTGTTTACTCGAGTACATTTGTTCGAAACGTAAAGGCACGGTAGGCGGGTTCGGTTTAGGGTAAGTTTCATCGCAGACGTGTGGTAGAGTGTTCCAGATGGTGGGGAGAGGGAATAGAGAGAAGTGTGTGTTGCGAGTGAGTGGAGGGGCGAGCAGCTGCTGTGGGGGAGGGAGCGAGTGAAGTCAACGCACAGCTGCGACTTCACCTACTTGGCAACACTCTAACACCTGCGGCAAAAGGGTTCGTGTGGACGTACGGGACAGCGTTACACGTACTAGTCAAAGAACTGCTTCGCATTTAAAGAAAGGGCGTAGTGATTGGGGTTGTCGAGCCAACGTGCGTAACAGCATTATTACATTCTTACGCTACATAAGATATGCAAGATTATATTATGCTTTCGAAACAGAGCATACTAATGAAAACATTTCCGGCTGAGAAGCACTGTACCCCGTGCAAACGGTATACTCTTTGATTTAGGTTAATATAACTGCATATTTCGAATTGCAACAGAATATGCGCTTGCTTGTTATTTTTTATCATAATTTTCGAGTACTTCAGTTCTTGCTCCCCTTTCTCGCATACCAGACTGAGTCAGCAAACTTGCCTCCCGTCATCCATTAGGATGATGTCGTCACATCTTCTTAATTTCTATCGCAGTGCATAACTGTAAATGTACAGGAACGTTTACGCAAGATTACTCTAAAGATGAATAGTTTGGGTGGCTGTTGCGCAGGCTTAACACAGAGGTTGTAGCAAGTACGCGCAACCCCCCTCCCACACACACACGCGCAAAGAAAGAAAGAAAGAGAAAGAAAGAAACAGAGAAAGAAAGAGAAGATTGTTCTGGGCGCATGGAGGATAAAAGAGTCTAGAGAAAAGGAAAGCACGCCATGGATATAGCATAAGACGTAAAAGAGGAAGACCACTTTCACCCTCGGCGTATCTCCTCCCTTTACGGCTAACCTGAATACCACGAGAAACACGGTGTTTTGGCCGCAGATGATGGATGAAGTGTGGAAACGCACGCAAGGATACGTCAACATCCCTCAGCGATCACGGCTTGACTTTCAGGGCAAGTGCTGCGCAGTGCACCTTCAAGTGTTGAGAAACCCTCACGGTGAGGGCGCTGTCCTGTGTTGCTGCTTTTTGCATCATATATCACTGTTTCACTCACTATCACTGTTTTACATCATATATCACTATTTGGTCTTCGTTTGAGGTAGGGCTGCCGAACAACACGCACATTTTTACATCTTTAAAAGACACTTTTTTATTACTGGCAGCATTGAAAATAAAACCTCGTCTAAGAAAACGCCTCCTGGTTTGTTTGCTCGCACGACGGCGTAGCGAGAATAATGAAAGTTGAAAAACCCGCAAAAATGTTTTCATTTTGTGTGGAACGAGGGTTTTAAAGAAATGATGGATCGCCCATACTCCTCAAACTGTCAAAGAGCAATAGCAATTCCAATAGTGTCCTAGACTTCTGTTTGAGGAACTTCCCCGCCTTCCCTGATTATGGTAAATTCTTCTAACTAGCAAAGCCAATGAACACCCCCAAAAAAACAAACACTAGCAGTACAAATGAAGGGACGTAGAAGATCAAAACATAATATAAATTATTTGTACATTACAAGAACGCGGCCACAACGAATGATAACGTCAGTTTACTCGTCCGTATATCTGGCGCAGAGTGCTACTAGATCATCTAGCTCCATTTTAGTTTTGGCACGTTTACCCAAGTGGTGGATCCTGGATGTTTTTGGCATTTGCATTAAACCGTACCTGACGCTGTTTTCTTTTTTTTTGCTTACCGTGGCGTTAATGTTTCTAGCCTCACTGCATGAAGAGCATTGCGAGTGTTCTTTTGATTATTAGATCTGCATGCACAGAGCACACCCACCTACATGTGCCTCATTTTATGTTCCAAAAGCGCACTTGCTTGGAAATCCATGGTTTTCATTTTTGAGGCTGCAACTTTGAACCAGTCGAGTGATTGTTATCTGATCTCACATTTCGGCGTCCACTCTCCTGAGAACTACCACGTGCGTAGGATATTGGTAATAATGAAACCAATACGCCCTCGACAGATACTGAGACATGGCGCTATTTTCAGACGGATATTATCAAAGATAGACTTCCGGACAGCATTGCCTGTTACCGTATCCTTTGAGGTTGTTGGGCAGCTACAGAGACCCAACAACTGACTGCGACGTTGGAAATGAAATTTCCCTCAGTGATTTTAACTTAGTGGGAATGCATGTTGAAAAGTGTCCCTTAAAATCAAACTTCTTGACACCCTTTAAATCAAAATAGGGGAAACATAGCTGCTTCTTCTTCTGACTTTCTACGTTGTGTCTGAAATTAAACGTAATTATCGATTTGAAAGCATTTTTATGAATACTTGAAAAACCTCTTAGCAATATATCAGGCTTTACTATACGTTTCTATTTCAATTTTAAACAAAAGCCGACACGAATGTCTCAGCTGTCACCTGAAAGCAAACAATCAGATGAATAAATTTCAGGGCATAATAGTTTCGTGCGTCTCGTAACATAAAAAGTATTATAAAATAAGAAGTAAGTATAACACGGGAGAAGGCGATATGTAAAAAGTGTAGTGGACATATGGCTGACACTTGTCCGGGGAAGACATGTCGAAACAGTCTCTACGACAGAAATGACCATGCTCACGGTTGGTGGCTTTTCGCAAAACGACTGGGGCGTCCAGCTGTGGTAATGGTGCGATTCGACCACTCATGTACATTCACAAAAGAGCCCTTCAGCGCTCTCTGAGATTCCCCCTCACCATGTTCTACTGGCCTGTTCAGTTTTTATCTGCCATTTTGCTGGATGTCTTGCAGGCCTACCACATCTTAAGTCATAGCAGCACTGGTCTAAGCACGAAGTCACTCCACCATGATATAAGCAGAGACAGAGAGTGTAAGAACTACACGAATGTCCTGGCCTGATTCTGGGGTTCTGTGAACCGCCTTGACCGCATGGTCATTGGAAAATTGACACTACGGAACTTTTTCTCTTTTTCTTCGCACAGCAGTGGACTGGAGTGGACTTTCTTGTGACATTGCAGCCATCACGTATTCATCAACGTTTGCGCAAAACATAAATGCATATTGTTTGTCACAAGATCACTCTCTGTAACCTCCATTTTTTAACACACCCCATATGTAATACCCCTCACCGGGGTCTTTAAGGTAATAAAATGAAGTGAACACGATTTCGATAATATCAGAGAAAAAAAAGAACTCCGAGAACTCCCGACTGCCCCAGAAATAGTGATTTGGCATAGATATAATCGCACAATTTCTGCCTTTCATTTTTCTGCTCTAAACGCCAGGAACACAAACCCGCCATAATCCTATTGACGTTGGATGATTTAGGAGGGCCGTACTTGGCAAGTCAGATTGAATTCCTCAGGTTATCAGGGGTCCATAAGTGATCGGTGGAAGGTGAGTTAATAAACTTTACTACAAAATCAGGCAAGCTTGTGATCCGGGCTAGACAGCAAGGGTAGAGGACAGGAGATCCCTTTTTCCTATACACCTGTCACATGCTGGATGACCCATCTTCTGAGCAGCCCTTGTCACCACCACTCCTGCAGAGCCTCAGAGAGCTTGTTGACAGGTTTGCACATCGTGACAACCTATATTTATACAAAGCTCTTTCTGTCTTGCATACTTTGCGATTGTTGTCCGAGTATAGGTGTCCTGTGAAGGTTCACAGTGTTTCGGTAATAAGGCTTCTTACACATGTCAACGAAGTCGACATTATGAGGACATTTTTTTCATGTGGCAGTCCTGAATTTATTCAGCCCGTGGTTGTGTAACATTTGTCCGGGCATCTCCCACAAGAGCTCGTCCACGGAAAAATTCACTGCTCAGCTAAATAATGTAAACAGTGACCTCTAAACTCATAACTAGTTTAAAGGGAAAAGATTACATTCAAAATTTTTCATACAAATGATGTTTAATAAACAAAACTAGTTAAGGTAATGAGGTTATAATGCACGTAACTACACGCAAAGCAAGCTGCCAGTCTAGGCACTTGAACAGAAACGACGTCGACGTTATTTATATTGCAGAAATTCTGGTGGGAGGCTTAGTTACACGTTGTGAATTCTAAAAATTTGCATAATTTAGGATTGCACGGTATGCTGGATAAGCATAATTCTTTTTCTGGACCTTCTCCTTCATCGCACACAACTATTGCATGCATTTTTAATCATTCCAGTTTGATATTGCTAATTGCCTCCCTCACTTACGACTCCATCTTGAATTTAGCCAGAGCAGCTTCTTACAAATGGCGAAAATAAGAAGCTGGGGCACTTTTGCAAGCTTATCATTCCTTTTTTTTCTTAGCTCTAACTCTCGAAGTATTTATCTTAACGCCATTTTATGAATTATTTAACGATCCTTACGTGCCTCAGACGGGCAGAATGGCGCGTGTAGTGAAATGCGAGAGCTTTCAGGCGAACGCGCTGTACTCGGGTGCGCCGAACGGCGCACACTGGTGCTCGTCGCGCTTTTTTCAATAATTCACGAGCGCGCAGTACACCGTGGTGACATCGAAAAGCGCACTTTCAGGGCTCCGTTCGCTTCTCCCTCGCTCTCGGCACTTTCTTCGCTCCGGCCGTTTCAAAGCAGAATACACGATAACCGCGGCACGGTGCCATGAAAACCGCCGTATCGCGGAACACGACCTTGTTGTTGCTTATAAAATATAGCTGACTGGCGGAGTGTAAACAAAGTTGAGGAAGGGGCCTTCTTCGCGTTCTTTATTAAGAGCTGCTTGGGGAATGAAGGGCAAGGAGACATGAGGCTACAGGCGCCAATGAAAAATAGAAAATAACTTGCAATCCGACGAAGTATATATACAGTGAAAGCTGAGCACTCGATGTGAGTAAACAGCTGAAAAAAAAAGATAACTAATGATTGAAAAAAGAAACACTGCTATTTGAGAGAGCAGTGCCATCTATCACTTACCAGAATAGTGTTTCTCTTCTTTTTTATATTATTTGGCAGTTACATTTAGCGTGACCGAGTTTGCGATGTGAAAAACGCCCATCATGAGATAGGCTTGCGATGTGGGGCCATTTTCACGAAGAATGACCGTACACGTAGAGCATGCAGCGAGTTTTGCCGTGTGCCAATGTGGAAACGACCTGCAGGACTCGTGAGATGAAAAATAAAAGCAGCAAAGAGTGGACGTTTTCAGTTATGCACAGTTACGGCTACCACGCGTGCACCCGAAGTCTTCTCGTGCGTAAAAGAAAAACCGTGTTGTGGACTAGTATCTGTTTGAGAAAACGCCAGTCGATTTACGAAGGCTGCCGGCGCGGCGAAACGAGATTACGGACAACGAAATTCGCAGCTGTGCGGTGAATGCTCTGTCAGGATGGCACCATCGCCTTGAATTGTTCGACAACTGTCCAATTAGTTATCTCTGGTTTTATTACTTACATGTAAATGTTTTGAACTAACATAAGTTTCAATAATAATTTTCATTACGTTCATTCTGTTTTATTCGCTTGCTGTTTTTTCCTTAGTTGCCAATCTTTATTCTATATTTTTATACATGAATTCACAGGAGGTCCCCCTGACAGTTTTTACTTTGGGACCTCCTTCTGTAATATATCAACTTTTTACTTGCACTGTATTTCACTGAATAAAGAGCTTTCTCTATCTAAAAAAAACTCGTTTAGCAACATTTGGTTTCACTAAAAAAAAAGAAACAAATAAAAAGAAGCGCCACTTCGAGGCTCCATGCCTCGCATGAAGTGACGCTGCAACAATTAATTCCTTGGGAATGCAGTATTTTCTAATTTCTGTGCTCTGACATATGTCAAAAGAAAAGTTGTGTCGTGATATATAGCATTATGCTCTTAGAGTTAGGGCTGTAAGCGCTGCCGTGAAGTAGCAATAAACCAAATAAGGTGCTATTAATTCTTTAGAAAAATATAGCTTGAATGTCTTATTCGTATATTTCTCAACCAATTTATTTGAGTGGTAGTGTACACCTATATCCACACAGCCTACGAGAAGGTACTGCAGGAAGGTCAAACAGACGAACATTTGGTTAAAAAGAGGCTTAAATTACGAAAAAAAAAGACTGAAGGTGCCACTTGGTTCGTAGACCCAATTAAAACTAAAGAGGTGACAGGCTGATATGGTTCCGTACGGTTTGTTTAGTTGAAGGTCCTCATGAACAAACTTCAGCGTCATACATCGACTTCGCCACCCCCTCCTCCCCCGTATTGTAACGCTGCGATTCTCCCGACGTTCAGATCACCGAAATTTTCGTTCGGCACTCATTACGGCCTACCATTTCGCGTGCTTGTACTGAAGTTTGCGCATTAGCAAGCCGAACGTAATCCGCAGGATGGTCCGGCGTAGCTTGCTACCGTCACCACTGCGTAACACCAGGCCCTTAACTTACCAAAAGATTCTCGTGCTCACGTGTTTCTTTCCTAGTGGAGGGGTGTTCTTCTCACCGCGGATGCTGAGCAACGCCATTCGGAAAGCTAGAGACGACGTTTGCGTTCGCTGTAGCCTCGTTCACAAGTGCGACACCCCAAGTAAATTTCACGTGACTTTTCACGGATAGCCATTTTCACTGCAAGGCCACGTGGAAATGCACGCGCATCTCACTCGACTAAGCTAGTAAAGCTATCGCTTGGAAAAAAAATAACACCAATGCGCGTTTCATAAACGATATCGAGTTACGCAGTCAACTGACTGACGACACATGCTCACTCTTCATCCTTCTTCATGACGTTTGACGCTCATGCTTTCCTGACGTCGAAGTGTCTCATCGGCAATTCTTCATGACATTACTTTAAAGTTACGCGAGAAAGTCAGCTTTGCGGCAGTTCATGGGGATTATTGAAAAAAATATTGCTAATAGTTGCCGAAAGTGAGAAGAGTTATATCCTAGAAACTACAACATGTGTAACAGGTAGAGTTGCAATAAAAACGTGATGTCACAACCTCGTCACAGCGTTCCTGATTTCTCGCTTGTCGCGTCGTCATTTGGGGTACCAGGTTGAGTTTCGACTGAAAGTCGACCCTCGAACTTCAGATTTCCGATTCCCGTAAAACGAGTCGTTCTACAACTGCGTAAGTACGGTACACAGAAGGTATTTGAGAGCACCGTCTACGTTTGCATCGCGTAAAAAAGAAGCCGAAAGCTGACAGCTGCAAAAGCATGCGGCGAGCTTCTTTTCCGAAGTGCAACAGAATGTACATGCAAAAAAAACAGCCACAAATGCCATACGTTACTTTGGAAACCCGCATGCCTTGAGAGTTCTTCATTCCTCAGAGAAGTGTACAGCAGTTCACGACATAATATCGGGCGTTCAATTACTAGAGGTTGGTATATAGTGTAGCTTTGCCCGGCTAGGCATAAGTCATTCTCACACTTATGGCTCCTACAAACAGCCACAATTTTCTGTAGCGACCGTTCCTAACGGGTGTGGTGGCAGTGTTTTGCAGCGCTAGCACATTCGAGGCGAGTGCGTATCTTCGACGCCCCCAAAACTATCATTACTACCAACACACTGTTGGCAGCATTTTCGCGTCAGCGATAAACCCACCTCCGCATCGGGTTCACCAAGTCGAAAGTTCTCGACCGTAAAGATTTGTTTCGGCAACGGAAATCCTTGCGCACACAAGCAGAGCGGCCGGTGGCGTCAGCAGTTTTTCGATTTACTGAAGCAATCAGAAAAGGTGTGCGTTGGTAGACGTTACAATTACGGACTTTAACCCCGGGATTGACAGCCTATACTGGCTGCAGACACCGTCATTAGGCAGCTACTAAGTATGGTAAACACATTGTTAGCCCTATCTTTCTCTTTTATTTAATTTACGATACCGTATAACCTATCCAGGTCAAGACGGCATGCTCGTGTCGGTAACTTGAGCACTTCGATGTTGATTTTAAAGCGCCGTCTTCCTCCTGTTCTTTGAGTGAGTTGATGAGGATGTTAATGGCGGACATTACTACTACGGCTAGGAAAGGGCGATTGCACAATGCATGTATCAAAATAGAAAGAGGAAGAAAGCAAGCGATCGAAAGAGATATAAAAATTGGGGAAAAATAACAAGAAAAATAGCAACGAAGAAAAACAAAATGAAATAAATACCAAAAAGCTCGTAAATAAGACATTAAAGAAAGAGATGAGGAAAAGAAGACAAATAGACGACCTGCTCCGCATTTCGTTCAGACTTCACCACTAGAGCAAAGCCACTTTAATTTTTATTTACTGTTTGTCACGCATAGCAGCTCAACGTTGAGCAATCCGCTGTGTTTACTCTTCCTCAGTTTCTTCAAAGATGATGAGAAATAAACGACGCATCTCGCGAAGCTGATACGAGTTCGAGCTCACACGAAGAAACCGGGAAAAGAGCCTGCCCAAGAGGAAGTTCGGAGATTCCAGAGCAAACGGTGGGATGCAGTCCTGATGCCGGATATTGTGGCGAAACGCTGGCATCATACCAGGACGTTACGCAGTATTATAACGTCTTCCGAGGAAATCAAAATCAGCCCCACACCCCACGTCGTCCACTATAGGCCGGGAAGTTTTCTGGCGCTGACGGCAAACATATTCGTACGTTTATGCACGTATATATCCCAACACGATTGACCCGCAGTGCTCGCATTGCGGGTGAAAAGGCACATTTAACCGCATTCCCTAGGACTGCAATAAGAACCCTTCACTCCCGATTTCCTGGCCTCTCTGTCACTTAAGGGATGGGAGAAGCATAACCCACAGCCTGGTATTACAGCTACAGGCCATACAAAGTTGGCTGACGACGTGCCCACCGAGCTCACCTATCTCTATATAGCATTTTCCGGACGCGATCAAGCACCGCCATCTTGGACTGATCATGCTGGAGTTTTGTATACATATCAAATAAACAAAAGTGGTGCGGTGAACCAGCACGCTCTAAAACACTTGGGCCGGTACAATCAACGTTCAATGACCATGATCATTTCACAAGACGACATAGAAAACTAGAAAAAACAATAGCTTATCAGCCGAACATGATGCCACCCATGAATGAAAAATGGAATCGTGTTGTGTTTTTATCATATTTTTTTTCTTTTGATGCAATTGAATAAAATACTAAAATCTTTATTTATTTAAAAATTGCCATTATTTCAAGCTTCGTACACTTTCTGAAAAACCTCTTCGTTTTACCCCATAGTATTGGGAGTGCCGTTCATCAAAAGCTGCTCACCTCTTTGAAATAATCATACTGAAAAAAGTGCCGAGTAGAATGTTCGGGATTAAGAGCAAGTTCATTATGGATATAATAATATTCGAGGTGTAAAAGAACCAGATTGAAGTAGGCGCAGAGGTGAGTGTATCGGAAAACGAATAAAACGAAGCGTTCGCTCATGCGAGTTGCAAAAGCCTTCGCGTTTTACACATAAACCTTGTTACACAACCATAACTTAACTCCGCACTTAAGGGAGAATGTCGCTGGAGTGACATGCATGTGAAATACGCGAATACTCGTGGTGCAGCAATAGTCGCTTGTCGCAGCCCGAAGGAACAATGGATGACAAAACGACGCACAGGAAGTACAAAGCCATGAACGAACAGCACCTCTTTGTATTTACCATTAGCCTGTACTAGAATGTCTTGTAAACTCAAGACGCGAAGCTCGAAAAACGAAAGGGCATAGTAAAAACAAAGTGAATCGCATAAAATTGAAAAAAAAAGCGACGCAAAGTTAGTTTTATAGCAATTCCTGAAAACTTACCAAACTGTAGCCATTTAATGCATTCTTTTGCCCAAAACGAAATAAGCAGTGTCAGGTTTGGCGCTAGCATCGTGTAACCATGATCGAATAGTTTAAAAATAGCTACCCTTACAAAATACCTACATAAAAAAAGGAAGAAAGAAAGAAGGAAAGAAAGAAAGGAAGGAAGAAAAAAAGAAAGAAAGAAAGGAAGAAAGAATGAAAGAGGCTAGGTATACGTTACTGTGAAAAATGTTTGCACAAAAAAATGAAGAAAACCTTCTGTTTCTGTAACGTCACAAGTCATTCGTTTTGATCACGCGAATGCGCTCCAGTCTTGAGCAAAAACAAAACAAAAATCGTGAACGAAGGAAAGAGGACGTCCCATTACTCGGTCTCATAGACATCAAACGACTTGATATAGCTTATGCGAGCCTGCGTGCTATATTTTGTGATCCAGAGAACACCATATAACTATTCAAACGGAAGCACGTACGCTAAAGCAATGATGCTTCAAGATATTTGTAAACTGGTGTGAATAAAACAACGGTGAATGCCAAGGAAGTCGACCTAGGTGGAACTCAGACATCTTGCGCATTGGAATGTCTGGTCAAGCGCTAGGCCGAGACTTCTGTGCCGAAATGTACGGATGCGTGAAAATCGCTTAAATTAAAAGTTGTTTGGGCTTGTTTTCTTTCCATGTTTGTCGTTTTTGGTGTTCTTGCTGTCATCGTCGTCGTTGTTTAGATCGTGTAGCACGAAGCAGCTCATCAGGCTTCACGCTACGCCACATTATCATGAAAATTCTGCTGCCAGTTTCTGTTTGATTTCAGTATTATACTATTCAAAATGCAGCGGTACTTCAGGAGAATGTGTAGCTGAATTTTCTCTACTGTTACATGTGCAAATTAAACATGAGAGTGGAGGAGGTATGGGAGAATGATGCCGATTCGCAGACCTATTTAGACGCCTGTCCAATCGAGCTAACAGCACATAAGTAGATGCTCTGTCTCAAACTATTGAAGAAGTTACAAAGTCTGAATGATGCCAGTGAAAATGACTAAATGTAAAACACTTGATTTTTAACATCTCCAAGCTGCACGGTAAACGTGATTAGGAGTATAGTTTATGCGAATAGAAACGCTGAACCATCGTACTCGTTCGACGATGATGGAAATGATTTCGCGTAAATACGTCTGTGCGGCTGACAGCGTGACATCGGCAAGCCACTGGTGGACTAAATTCTGGCCATTACGAATGTACTACACAACCAGGAAGTATAGGCATTCCTTGTTTGGCAATTTGTCTAACCTAACAGGAACGTACCAACGAAGCATACTGGACAGCAGGTAGAAAATATTTTGAAAGGCCAGCTCAGTTTCGACCAATTTTGTAACCCGCGTTGGGTGTTTAGTTCCTTGTAATAACACACAAATTTGAGGTACCTATTCGTAATTTTAACGAGATAGCGTTAAAGGGCTCGTGTCGCAGAAAACCCACCGCCGGCGTCCGCCCCGTTGGTTGTGAGCGAGAATAAGTCTATGCGTCAGTGACCGAAAAATCAAGTTACCGTGATAGCCGCGGGAGGCCGCTACTTGTTCACGCGTGCGCGCGCGATCACACTGAAAAAGCCGCGCATTCGAAGAAAAAAAAGTGCTCAAGGTCACGAGGCGTGGTAGTTTCTTTACCCTGCCACCCCTCCCTACTTAGCTTCCAGTGCTTTCGTCCGGACGATTAAAGATATAATGCAACTGCAGCATGCGACACACCTTTGTAACTGCATTCGCACTGGCCGGATTCTTAAAATATTTGCGGTGTTGAATTTGTGAGGCAATAACCCCTTCTAGTAAATTCATTCCATGGTTACTTTAAAAAGTGTTGGAGGGCCCCTTTAATACATTCTGTTCGACAGGTGTCACGACAAAAACGAAACCATTCAGCGATAATAGTGTGCCCTGGTCTAATCTACTGCGTGCGTGTGTGTGTCACAAAACATATCAATAAGTATGCACTTAGCGGTTGAAGGGTGCACTAGAGGCCGGATTGAGCAATCATGTTCAACTCCTCAAGGCGAAGCTTAAGGGTCCCCTAATTTTTAATTTCGGGGTTCGAAATGTGTAATCATCTTTACAAAAACTGGTGACTCATAGACTGATACCAATTCTACTCTCCACGCACTACATTGTATAGCTAACTTCATTACGGTCACTGCCACATCGGCTACTGTTTTCACAGCGCGGAAGAGACATTCGAAGGGGTCTTGTGTGCGGTGGTGTATTTGATGACATACAGATGAGAAGATGCGTCACTGCGATAGGCTGGCGTGGGTTTTTTGCATTTTGTTATTGTTTTAGACATCATCTGTGTGCAGTACGTTCCGAGCACTCGTTCAAACAGTCGGTGATGTGCGTCCCATTTGCAGCATGATTGATGCAAACGTGCAGACGTAATGTGGATATCATTCGTGGATGCTGTTGTCTGATGAAATCGAGGTAGAGTATACTTACAAAGAAAAATTATGTGGGGTAGGACCAAGAGTGATTGTCTTGTTTACTTCACTGTCTCGGTCTCTCATTGCTCTATTTATGTGGGTTATAGCAAACCAGTGTGTCAAAATTTATAGCTTAAATGGTACCTCAGGTAACAATGTGCGATTGAGGGTAAAAGAAATGAAATGAAATGAAATGAAATCGATGCTGCGTTCATGCCTTACGTATCCGCGTACCCACTTTTGCTTGTAAATGTATCGTGGCGTCGTGTTGTCGTCATCATACGTATACTTAAACCTCAGTTGAAATCAAACTCTAGTGAGAGAAGAGCTTCGACTACAAAAGACCAGAAAGATTGGGCTCTTGTCATTGTGACAATGTGCAAGTAAGGGCCGTTTTTTCTGCGATGAATCATCGCACAACTTGGTCCCTTTGCAGTTCGTGTTTTCGAGTTTTAGTCCATGTGCACCTATTTTGCTTTGCCAATGCAGACATTGGTCTGTAAAACAGACTGTTAAATTTGTGCTATATATTGAATCGACACCGCAGACAGGAAGGCTGTTGGAGATCTTGCGTTGTGCGCATAAGTAACGTCTTTTTTCTCATATTAGGAAGCTGTCATTCTAGAAACAAGGAAACAGAATTTCATTTTGCCGTATTTATTGTTGGGAACTGGTGATTTCTCTGTTTAAAGTGGGGAATAAACTGGTGAAAAACTACGCGTTCATCGTATAAATACATTGCATCAACAGGAAAGGCAGCGTTGTTCACAGCGCCTAACACTCAAGAAAAGAGAGAAAGAGAGAGAGATAAAGATGCAAGGAAAGGCAGGGAGGTTAACCAGACGCACATCCGGTTTGCTACCCTGCACTGGGGAAGGGATGAAGGGGAGAAAAGAGGTTGCAGAGAGATGAGAAGGTTTTGTGTGCAGAAGATTCTAGGACCTTGGACATCTGCCTCAGTTGCGCAGAAAGCGACTAAAGCACTGCTACTTTACTTAAAGTCAACAAACCTGAGCGACCGCCTGTAGACTGTGTGTGCTCCCCGAGTGTGCTCGTGATTGTGTGAACACTCCAAGAAAGCGACACACATTCACAGGGGCTGGTGGAACAATAGAATGCCATAATACTGAACAAACTAGTATCTTTAACGCGGAGTAGCGTATTGATAAAAAATTTATCCGATTTAACCGTAAGAACGTGAACGTTGCCGCAAGACATCTGCAGATGAAGTCGCTACATAAATTTATGTAGAGTTATTCGACAAGCTTTATTCATTAGCTCTTTCTACGCCGTACCTACGTTCCACGAGAAATTATTTCAGTCTTTTATAACATAATGCCCGACGCCGCACAGCCATTAATTTCTTATTCCACTCAGGCTATTGCGATTTCAGAAAGCAGAGATGAGTCAGACTGGTGAAAGAATAATGTCAAGCAGTGAAACCGGCATAAGCAGGTTATTCTAAATACGATGAGCCAGGTTCATTCTAGACGAAGTTGAGACTTCTTTGCATCAAACTTTCTTTGGCTTTTTTTTTCTTTTCTGTACGGGGCACGCGTGAATCAAGAAAAGTGAAAGGTAAAGAAATTTGTCCAACGGAAGGAAATTGCCAGTTCTTCGTGGTGAACTATGCAGGAGCTGGCATTATTTATAAAAGTATCATCATGGACTTGGCCTTAAAGCATCTCACGTAGCAGCGTGTTTAAGGGCACTGCAACCGAGCTCATTTATCACGTCTCCAAGGCACCGGTCGCGGCGAATGAGACGGAGTGGCGTTCCTTGCTGCTGATTTCCATAACAAAGAGCGTCGCTTCGTTGATGTTTTCCGGTCGTAAGGGAAAGGAGGTCCTGCCCGCGCCTTCTCCTCCCCCCTTGAGTGCCGAGTTACTGCCGTCCAGGCATGACCTTGCTTTTAGGTGGCTGGCTTTCCTCTTGAGCTCAACTCAATTTAGAGTGTTTAGGACAATACTTCTTAAGCTTGCATGGTTATCAAACCTTCAGTTATAAAGATGAAAAAAATAGAGGCTTTGTGTATAAATACTTACGTGCAGAAGTAGTAAAGAATCCGACGAAAATTCGGGAAGCGATATAGAGAAGCAAATATTTGAAAAAAAAGAGGCAGATGTATTACATGCTTAGTATTCTGGCTGCGCAGAACTGAATGATAAAAGGCGGCTGTTATTAAGAAGGAAACTGAGCAAAATGTTTAATGACCGTTTGCATAGTTTAAAAAGACCCATTACTTAAGTTTTGACTTTACCTGCTAAAATTGAAAAGAAAAGTGGATATTTTCTAATCAGATGAACGCTAAATGTCCGATTTTAATAATGACAGCGTTAAACATCTTGCGTGCTGTGATGAATATCACCCGAAAAATTGTGCCCATGCTCTTCGTGTGAGATGTTACGAAATATTGCTTTATTTTTTATGCGTAGCTTTTTGTGGAAGGCCGCAGCTCATACAAGTGGGATATTTGTATTTGTTCAACCCTATACATTGGCACAATACATTTTTTGCACTCGTGAGAAAGTCATGCCTTTGTGCGTGTACTAAAAGAGCTAAGCGGCGTCTTCGTCAATATGAAATGATGCTTGCGTGTAAGCATGATTTTCCACAGCCGCATGAAACGTGTGCCGTGCCTGACGACTTCGCGAAAGAGTACATGTCTACCTCTGTAGCTTTTCCCCGTACCTTTCCCAAGAAACGGTGTCAGGGAGTATAACGGCGCGAAGACTGAGGAACCAACGCAACCGATGGCGTTCTTTTCTGCTGCTCCTCCTCAATCATTTCACTTACCTTACTCCCCCTTACTGTACATGGCTATGCTACATGATCATACTACACATTGCTATGACATGGATACTTTCTCTTGCTTTCTATTTATCTCAATTTGTTTTCCTTTCGTCTATCTTTCTAGTCTCGCTTTCCACCTTGTTGTTTTTATTTCTTTTTAATGCATGTTTATTTCCGTGTCTTTTTCGCTTTACAGCTCTCTCTCTCTCTCTCTGTTTTTATGTTTATATACCTTTCTATATATTTTTATTCCTTTTTATATTTTCTCTCTTTCTCTCTGCACCCATCAGAGTTTTCGCATCTCAAGTTGGAAAAATCGGCACACATGTGGGATTGAAACAGATGATGAAGAAAATGACGAAGGGAGCGCGCGGGTTTGTAGAGATGACAATGTTTGTTTACACAGCCCGGTGGAATGTAAAACTTGAACAGGTCTGCTCTTTAAAAAGGGTTGAACTTTTAACAATTACTGTTCATAAAATTGCGTATAGATTGCCTCACATCTTCATTATTACTTAAACACTTCGTAAAGACAATACTTTTATTGCAGCGAATCTATTTCATATCGGTATGCAACACTTTCTTAAGTTGCCTATATTATGGTTTCTCCACAAATATAAGCATATTTCAGTGAAGACTAAATTACAGACAACACTTTAAAGGTCTTCAGTCGGCTGCATACGAACGCTCCGTCGCTTCTCACATCGGTGAGACTGTGGTGTGACAGAGCTACATAAATATTCAAGTCAATCGCCTGGAACGTTCGATTGACATTATTTTCCGTGTCATGGAGCAAGCAAGTGGGTGGTGTTTGTCACGGAAGATACTTTAAAAATACTGTTGGCTCCAAGCGTAGGTTTCTGCTCTCACATCATACAAGTTGTTCGGAGTATACCACATGCAAAGCGTCGTTATAAAAGCAGGAAGCCTTAGAAGTCCTATAATATGCAAAGAGTCACCATCAGCGTCAACACAAATGGTTGCGAAATACCACAATCAAGCGATGGCATCATCATCACGTCATGCATTGCCACATTGTGACATCTTCATGACATAACAGCTTGAAGTGATTAGGATCTCGCAATAATGCCATTATGGCGGCACGAACGTAACGATAGGCACGATAAATTAGAGAAATGTCATTTCAAAGAGGCTCTATACGATGCGTGCAAATTTTCTATGTTGTCGTACGGAATTACACGGGATGAGTCTACCTAGAGTATAATACAGTGCATTCATATTTGCTTATTTATCTGCACATAAACCAGCCTGCTGTGTACCTTGACTGTTGAGTCCCAAATATCGGCAAAAACTATCAATAAAGCATTCCATGGTGTATAACTCAAGTGAAATCAAGTGCTCGAATGAATAACCAATAACTTTGCGACTTTTACCTAGAAAGAAAATGAATGAATAATTAGTTTTTATGCTTTCTATTCACTCTAAACGTAATGAGCAATAAAATGAGAAACATGGTGGCGGGTTTAAAGGTCACATTGTTGAAACGAAAGCTGCAGGCAGAGTAATGCAATTCAATATCCGGAAAAATAGCAACAATATCTGTAAATAAGAAGAAGTTAAAATAAAAAAACGAAGCGTAACGCACTTAGACTTATGAGCAACAAAAAAGAAGGGGGGGGGCGCTGGAATTCGGAAAACTTTAGAGCGAGACACTTTATCGAATAATAGAAAGCAATTGAAAATTCTAACGATGAAAAAGTGGCAAACTTACAAAGTGGAGACACGACTAGCATCCTCAAAACTTTCGACCCAAGCTTCGGCTGCAAAGCGAGCAAAGTTCTGCCGAAACTGAAAAGTAGGCCATAGACAAAAAAAGTTTCCAGGAGGAAAAACAAAACCGGACGAAATGTGACCTCGACGTCGGGCGATTATTATTTTTTTCTTCGAGTTTGTGCCCTGCGCTTTCTGTGTCTGGATTCTAGCCACGGCACTTGGATTTCTTTTCAATGTTTGGGAAGCGGAGCAGCATTCCAGCGAGAATGACGACGGCTCCGGACCACTAAGGGCGATCGCAGAAGGGGGAGCCGTTTCCGGGATGATCGGAGCCAGCGAGCGCCCGATCGAAATGAAAGAGCGCAACCGCAAAAGCGAATGGTCAGTTCCGAGAATATTGCCGCTGCATTACGTCCGCGCTGTTGCGTCGACTCTTGTAGCTTTTCTTTTAGTCGATCACCAGTGTTCCGGTCGCATAGAGGACCACGCCACACGACATCTAATAAGGAAGATGGTTGGCGAAGACGGAAGCATGCCAATGAAGAACACGACGACAGGAATACGAGAAAGAGTATAAAACAAATATTCTCGCGTGAAAAGGAGCCCGAACGGGAAGCATCGGTAAGACTGTGACAGTGTGCACGAAAAACAAGAAGATCAATACAAGAAATGAAGAATATCTACAGCGATTTTATGCAGTCAGTTTGATTGCGGTTTTTTTTTCTCGCTTCTCATCGCTACTGCCTCTATGCGCGCACACAATCAGACCGCAACTCGGATCCAGAAAAAACGTCATCCGAAGGAAATAAAGGACCACCGCGATGACGAGTGCTGGAGCGAATGGTGACCGGCTGTCCGAGTTCCACGGTCGTATTGTCTCCGCACGCAATGCGGCTTCGTACATTGGAAATCAAAGGCCGGCCTATTGTTTTCCATGGACTCGCTAAGAAAGTTACGAGAAAGTAGGGTCGAGTACGCCTTCGCCTACGTATCTTGGAGTTCTTTGAAATAGGCATATACTGCGATATTCAGGGCTATACTCCGCCTATGGCGCCCCAAAAATATTGCTCGATGATCGCCAGTGGGTAATTGTGCGCAGCATTTTGTTGATATGGGAATGAACACTGAACCCGATAATTTTAGTTAACATCAATCTTAGAAAGTTTTGACAGTGATGCCATAGGATGCAATTCGTTAAATACGGTCGTAGTTAAAGGAAACGTCCACACGTGATGCCACATTTGATGTCGTCCTAAGCTGCGCTTGCACTCCCATTCTTAAATATAGTGCACAAATACTTAAGAAAAATTGTTGGAGCTCGTTCAACAAAAGTTAGGAAACCATAAAGCTTCGCCTTTGGGAGTTAAACGTTATCGAGAGATAGAGATCTTCTGTTCTTAGTGAGTATTTGAAATACTTCGAGTACTTGAAAAACATTCGTCAGTTTAACTGCATTTCCAAGCCGAGGAAGTTACTTTAAATGCATTCAGAAGGGCCTTTATTTATTATGGAGGAGCCGCAAGATTTACATACTTGCTGAACCTCCTCGCTCGACAAAGTCTGTTTTCCGAGAAGCAGCCAATGTGCGTAGTGTTGTAAAGACTTTCGACCCTGTTTCGGAGTGGCTTGAACTTCTGGACATGTGTGTTTGTTTACCGGACTTTTGAAGATTCGTTAGACTGTATATGAAATTGTGTCTTGCGCATGTGTACACGCGAACATAATTTTGCAACGATTAATTGTATACGTATTTGTGACAACATTTGATTACATTATTTCCATGCAGTAAAAAAAGCAGACCCGTGGCCATGTGATAGGACATTCTGTTTGCCTCGCAAACGACTCGTGTTTTTTCATTATTTTTCAATTTTTCATTATTTTATTTGGATTGTTTTATATCTTTAGGTTATGAATAAGATGATGATTTTTAGTTTAAACCAACAACGCCTACGCTAAAACCGACGGAATCGCCGGATTATCCACGAAACAATCTATGTTGCACAATCGCGTTAATAACATTTTCACGAAATCAACGAAGACGTAGTTGGAAGGGCTCAGGCTAGTGTTCTAGTGGCGGCAAATCATGCTTTCGTCAACTTTCAGTTCACTTGTCATCACTATCGGCAAAAGGCGCGTGTGAGAATTTGGTTTCTCATACAAGCTAAACTGGCTGAGCACTTGCTTTTGCTTTCTCCGAATGTTCATACGAGGTTTTCGGCAAAAAAGAAAAAAAATCGATCATTTTGGCTCAAATTATTGGTTATATTCTATAAGCATCATCTCTAAGCATAACTTTACTTAAGACAATGAAAAACTACCTGCCAGGACAATTGATGAAAATTAGGTGATTGAGCTTATTGAAAGACTGTGAGCAGTTTAGATAGTTGCAGCACCTGGCGAGACAGATCTCAGCCACGTGTTTCTTTCTGCAAGGCCCAAAGATTCACTTCGGCAGCGCGCGAGACCCAGTGTTATTCCACGGCGTACACCAGGGGGGGGGGCACACAAACGCTGACGTGCCAGTGCCACTACCCGACACCAATGTGCCCATAATATTTATTTACACATAAAAGTTAATTTCACCTCTTGCGTTTCTGTTGTACAACAGCTCAGCAGTACAGATTTTACCCTCTCCCTTTTTTTTCTATCACCACCAGGCTGAACTGGCTCGACTGAATCGACGCTGAAGATGAAGAACAGCGTCGACTGGTCGCACAGGTGGTCGAAATGCTCGACCTCTAGTTTTTGGCTCAAAATGAAAGTATGCCACTACTGCTAGCCTTGCTTTATTTAACTTGGTGAGGCATTGTCTGTTTTGTTACGTGCTTTGTTGGACTAAATACATGAATGCGACCCCCCTACTTAATTGTTCCCTTTGACTTTGTAGATTTTGCTTGTACCCAACTTTGCTCGTGTCTGGATTTTACTTCTGGCCGTAACCAGCCAACAAAGACTTCTCAGAAAGCTTCGGTCAAAATTGATTGTGGACATCGTGGACTCTCTCTGTGCAGAGCGACCAGATACTCAATTAAGCCCTTTAACCTCTGTTTTTCATCTCTTGATATTTCTCTGTCTCTATTTAATTTCCCAACATTAAGTTCGCGCTTACGTAGGCACCGCTAATCATTCGGGAGCCATTGGGGACGCGCACGTGTAAGGCTCGCGTACGTGCATGAGCACAATCAAGGGAGGTGGTGCGGAAGAGCGCAGCGACTGGAACATGCTCAAGGACCAAAAAGAAGCGCAGCTATGCCTATAATATGTGTGCCGACGTCCACTTGTGCTGTGTTGACAAATAGGCGAGGACGCAAAAAAAAAAAATCGCTGCCGGAAGCTCTAAACGTAGGGGGCGACGCATTTAAGTAGAGGACAGCGGAAACCCGTCCCCATGAGCGAAATAGAGAAAGGGAGCGTTACCAACGTAACGGCACGCAAGCTGGGATCATGTAATAGAGAAGGCAAGCAACGAAAAAAGCCCATTAGTGTACCCAGACGGTAATCAATTCGCCTTTACGTACTGAATAGATGTGATACGGGGCAGCGCGAAGGTAAACGGGACATGTTTTAGGGCGTTGAAGTGCCCAGGCTATGCAAAACGCAGCGCGATCAAAGGGCCAACCGTCGGCGCGCTGGAATGTCCAGGCAAAAGTATGTGCATACAGTTTCAAAGCGCGTGGGGCATTTTTTCGCGCACCTATATGATGCATTCGCGTGCCGTGTACGCCTGCCTAAAGGTGGAGTTAATTGTCTGCCGACGGACTATGATTAACGGAGAGCCGTACCTTACAGCACGGGTGTTGCTGCGGCGTCACGTGGTGCAGCGCAGCGTTTTTTTTTTCGGGCCTAAATTAAAGCGACTGAGGGTGTAATTATCGGAGGCCTTTGGCGAAGCTGGCTACTGTGTAGCCTCGATGGCTCTCTTCTCCCGCTTCGCGCGCGGTGGTGGGTGCGATACAGTGTGTCGGCGCAAGCGGGCAGCGAGCGGACTGCATTTGTCAAAGTATCGATGCCGTTGTTGCCGTAAACTCGGTAAACAACTTCACGTGCCCTAACGACCGTGTAGAGAGTTATAATCTGTTGTCGAGCTACAGAAGAACGTGGGAGGG
The DNA here is from genome assembly GCF_043290135.1 of Rhipicephalus microplus. Classification (NCBI taxonomy): domain Eukaryota; kingdom Metazoa; phylum Arthropoda; class Arachnida; order Ixodida; family Ixodidae; genus Rhipicephalus; species Rhipicephalus microplus. Next base: position 1,189,989 of record NW_027464625.1, on the reverse strand, counting down.
GATAAATAATGCAGTGATCAGCGCCCTACTGAAAACATCGTCAGCGCACCAAGTAAACTGGCGTAATTATTCAAACTACTACCGGAATCGATCTGTTTGCAGCGGCCGGTTAAAAGCCGAAGGAGCATCAAGCTCTGATGAATTCGGGGACAAAGCTTCTGGTTTTTTTTCAGGGCCGGTCACTCGACCATTTGAGTGCATTGGGAGCCAAGCGTAGCCAGGGTGGATTATTCTGCAACTGCATCACCGCGTGCTTTCAAAAATGGTAGACATGACCGCTTTTTTTCTGTTCATGTCTTGTCGTTGTGTGAAATCGGCGTACTATACTCACTGAAACTGCTGGATTTTTTTTTTTGTAAGATCGGGGAACCAGTGCATAAATTGTCGGGATCACTTTCATCTGCTTGTCGGCACGTATGATTAAACGAGAAGGAACCACTGCAGTGGTTCCGGGGTCAAGTTTCGTTAGACAATGCACCCGTCCCAGCAGCATAGCAACGACGAATGCGATGCCCTCTCACGGGAGGTGGTGCAAAGGCCTTGTTGTGGTGGCGTGTGCAGCCGGCTTCCCTCCGTGGACGCGGTCGCACGTGTGAACCCCGCTACAATAAATGCTGATCCGGAGATTCGATGGTGACCCGCCGTACAGGAAAACCTACTCTGGCCATAATTAGAGTCACGGCCTAAGTGGCCCTGAAGTTGGGTGCAGCCAAATGGCCTTGGAATGTTTTCCTCCTCTCCTTCAGCTCACGACGAGCGTGTCAGCGCTGTTTGATATAAGCACGAATGTGAGCTGGTCGCCCTGTCCAAAATTTTTTTGTTTTGTTTTAATGAAACGTTTTTCGATGAACGCAGCTGTCCACGTTGTATTGTGAGCACTGTAGCATTGTGGTCCGTTGTTGCAGGGCATTCTTTTGGCGTCTTGACCGTGGAAGATAACTTTCAACCATGAAAATGCGTGATCGTTACAGTAATAAAAGACCACGCCCTCACGCGCTTTTGTATGGTTGGCTGGGAAATTGTGTGGCCCGTGGTCGATGACTACATAAACACTTTAAGGAATCTTTAAACTTCATAGTGTGTTTAAAGAAAGCCTGTGACCATCACACGGACTATGCCATGTCTGTTGTTATATTTTATTTATTCATTCTTTCTTTACTTTCTCAGCAATAACGTGATTGACGAGAGAGTGTGAGGAATAGAGAACACAGCTGGAATCGTTCCGGGGCACGAATGGATGGTGGACGAACGCCACGAGTATGAAACATTCAGGACTTTCTCCTTAAAAGCAGAAGTTTTGTTTTATGTGGGGAATAGACCATGGATGGGCGGCATGGTAAGCGAAAAATTGTTCTGGCCTCCACACCATCTTGTTTGATTTTTCGGACATGGTATTTGTCACCCAGATTCAGATGAAACATGGTCACTGATCAAGTCTGATGATGATGAACCTTTCGGAACCACGTATGAGTCCCTTGTTCACTTAGCTGAACCAGATGCCATCGTGAATTACAAAGCTGGTGGGTTATGCAATGAGTGTGCGTAAATAGTAGGCATAGTTCCTGTTCTCCTATTCGTTGTAGCTGGTGTTGACTGGATGATGACAGATTCTAGGAGCCGGCGGGATGGCAGGTTTCTTTTTCTTGGTGATGACAGCAGCATAGTCCCGGTCGTTTGCGTGATTATGTTCAGCTTCAAAGTTTCATGTTATCTTCATAATTGACGATGCCTTCAGGTCCAGCTCTGTGAACAAGGAACTCGTATGTTTGCAAAACGCCGATCATCATCAGACTTGGTCAGTGACCGTGTCTGAGAATCTCATTCAATACGTGGCAAGACGAAATTTCGTCGCACTCTTCCCTGCACCAATTCAGTGTCATGAGCGATCAATTTATTGGTGAAATTAAATAAATTTCAGTTTAAAGCGACTATGCAATTTATGTAAACAGTCAAAACAAACCAATCACACTTGTCACTATGCCTCTATAAGACAAGCAACAGCTATCTAATGAATTAAAGTGTTAGTTATCTAGAAGTTACTTTGTTCTGTTTCGGGTTATCTAATGATCGATATGTAAAGTTTAACGTCCCAAAACCACCATAGAAATATGAGAGACGCTGTAGTGGAGGACTCCGGAAATTTCGACCACCTGGGGTTCTTTAACGTGCGCATGTGCTTAAATCCGAGCACATGGGCCTACAACATTTCCACCTCCATCGAAAATGCTTTCATGTTCTCTCATTCAGTCGTTCGTGAGGCTTGTAGGAACACGCACAAACAAGCTAATGTTACTCTTTTGTACGAATGGTGACGCGACACGTAGAAAGAGCACTTGTGGTTAGAAAAAAAAAATGTTGAATGATTTCCAGTACTTATTCGTACTCAACTATGGGAGGGCACTGAGCCGTCCCGCTAAAAGAATTCTCAGACTGAATTATATATGATATTGTGGGAAAGCATGTATGAGTGTTTCTAGCACACGCAGCAGCGTGGCAGGGTAACAACAATGAATTGGACCAATCTTCAAGATAGGGTCATGACGCATTAGCAAGGAGGTGTAAATGGAGGTAACAGAGGCACCACACAAAGAATTCCATTACTAGACATTTCTCATCCGATAGGCTCAAATTAATTCTAATCAGATAGACTCGAATTTTAATGGACTATATGACTATGCAGTGTTCTTCATCAAACGGGCATGTTTTAAGCTGTCATTCACAAATCAGCGTGGTTGGTATAAAATTTACGTCGCGTCAGTAGAATTCAGCAGACCGCATGTGCCACCTATTTGACAAAGGCATTTTGACGTTTGGAATGATAGACGTCCACGTAGGCGGTCCCCGGTAGCACGCGTGGTGCCTATACGTGGTACATACGTGGTGACTATACGTGATACGTGGTGCCTATAGGTGACACCAGTGTGCGCTAGACGTCATCGAATATAAGAACCTCGTGAAGCATGCTCACCTTCCATATTAACAATCGTCAAGACTGCTACATGCTCCATCACAAGTGTTTTGCATTCAAGTATTTGTGTTTGTGGGCTGTTGCGTTTGTACTTTCAAACCGTCCAGACGACTAATATACGTATTGTGGGGTTTCCGAGTTCACATATCATATCATCTAAGATATAGGAGTACCCAGAGTAATGCAAAATTAAACACCGAGCTTCAGGAAAAGAAGGATTGACAAAAATGCATTATAACAAGTGCCGAATTCTGGTAAAAAAGAAACTCAAAACACACTCACCTGATTTCAACAAAGTAAACTACGAAAACACATATACAGCACATTGTGGCAAAAAGGCACCGTAAGCACATTCTTTTGTGAATACGCTTCTGATTTATTGCCTCCGGACGCCTTTTTTGCACGAAAATTCAGCCATACGTGTCTCTATCGAATATCGATGCTCACGACGGCAAAAAATGCCTTTGCTTGAAAGAGTACCTGTTTTTTTTTTCTAAAGATTCATTATCTGTAAAGAATACAAAAAAAGAAATGTAAATTTATATTCAAGGTCACTGAGCACTTAGTATACTTTTTTCTAACCGCTTCTCCTGTCTGTGAGTCTACCTGACCTGTTTAGTGAACCGTAGCCCAATGGTGTGTTTTTTGTTTTTTTTTGCTCTCGAAACGCATTTATATGCGCCATATTTCAAGAAGCTTTCGCTATAAAAAACCCACTGCTCATTCGACATTGGAAAGCTGTATATGTAAGCACCAGTATACCTCCTTATACGCATAAAAGCTATCAATTAATTAGAGCCCTGTTCGTACGCGGAGCAATGACTTCGTTGGCTATTGCCTTGTCGATGCGTCATCGCTTGATGACATGTATCGATCTCCATTTTGCTATCCCATGAATACCTTCATCAGGCCAAACTCCACACCATACGTATGCTGTGCCCGTGTATCACGTTGAATTTTACATTTCTACCGGTATATGTATGGGTAGTGAGCTTGCCTGTAACTCCGGAGGTCATTTGGACATTCACCTTGACAAAACAATGAAAACAGAAAAGGAGCATTAGTGTAATTAGGCCGCAACCAATACAAATTGAGACACCAAATGCTCAACTCTGCTATACTAAACGCCGTGGTACGTGTAACGACATTACAAAATCGGGCACATGAACAAGGAGGCAAAAACAAAAGTACGCAACTGCATAGCACATCCGCATAGAAAGCTCGAGCACCACCTAATTAGCAGAGTCAATGAATAGTTACGAAACATGAAAATGACCGTCGTTCATCCGTCCTGCTCTATCCCCTGCTGAATGCTAATATACGTACAAGTGAAACACCTTTTGCTGTTCTGGATCGTCGCGATTAGCACCTCCATGCATGCACGCGTTTCGGGTGCGCATACACGCTGGTATAGCGTGCTCCCTCAACATAGACGAGATTGCGCACGTTTCATCACAAAACAGACTAGCAGGGCGTGGCGCATGAGGCGCTTGTCTGGGAACTTGATCGATGGGCCCACAAAGCAGAATTCAAATGGACGGACGAAGTGGAACGTTTTTCGCGCAACTCTCTAACTGGCAATGCACGCCATGGCGCAAGTTCCATGCCATTCGCCCGCTCCCTTTTTTCCCACAACGCCATTTACGTTCCGTGGGGCGTTGTACCGAGTGTTCCCGAAAGGGTTGCAGAAAATAGCAACTTTTCCCTCCGTGAAATCACTGTCTGCCTCTCGTTGGCGCTGTTCGTGCCTGCGCTTCACTGTTGCCCGCTGCTTATGGATGCGCGGGACACGGCGGAAGTGCATGGGCAGAATAGGAGAGCTGGCCTGTTCGGGAGTAAGATCTCGTGAACTATAGTTGTGCGGCAAACACTTCCGTATCTTGACCGTAAAATTATGGTCCCGTAGCGCAAATTGCCGAATAACAAATATAAAAGAGAGGGAAAATGAAGGAGGAATCGACCAGTGATGGTATATAAGAGACAGTAGGATTGGACGTGTTGCTATAACATGATAAAGAGTGCTTAACAGCGCAAACTACAGGAGGGGATAGAAGAGACGAGACGCAGCGCTATCAGCGCTCTGTCTCGTCTTTGTCTCTGATAGCGCTCTGCCTCCAGCACTCTGTCTCGTCGCTTCTATCCCCTCCTGTCGTTTGCGCTGTTAGGCACTCTTTATAGTGATGGTATGTTTTCTGGAACTAAGTTTGCGCAAGAAAAAAAAAAACCTTTTTATATATATATAGCGTGGGCACTATGTTGCAATAAATCAGTCAAAAGTTAGCACTCGCACTGCTCGTTTTTCCTGCTTTAGTTTTTTGTCGTTACAGTCAATTCGCAGTACGACACATTTACAGTATTGACTAACACAACAGCAAGTATACTTCTGAAACACTTTCTCGTGATTCTGAAACTTGAACTTGGGTATAGTTCACCGGCATTATTGCAAAGCTGGTTAAACTCGTGCACGTGCGTAGTTTTTCACCCGCAACGCTGGTGTAATGATTATGATGCCTACACGAAGGTCACAGGATTAAATTCCGGCAACGGGGGCCGCGTATTAAATAGAGGCGAAAATACTCGAGGCTCGTGTACTTACATTTAGGTGTACTTTTCAGAACCTTAGGTTGTCGTCATTTCAGGTGCCATCTACTACGTATGGCGCACCACATAGTCATATCGTGCTTTTTGGACACTATACCCCAACAACTGTTATGGAATAATAATAATAATAATAATAATAATAATAATAATTCATTAGGCTTTGAGTATCGTTCGCTCTTCTTTTGTCATTGCTGCTGAGATGGTTTCACATAAAGCTGCTGCTATTACTTTATAACTTTATTAGAAATGCCACGAATAATCAACCAAAGTTACTTTTATGTCAGTGAAGTTCTTTGCAGGCTTGAACGAACATGTTTTGTCGTATTTAGACACCCACAAACTTTGTGCATTTATATTTTCAGTGCTCATAGAAACATACTGTTTCGAAACCATTGCCCGATGCCGGAACGCGTTTTAATTAGGAAATAAAACAGCGATATAGTAACCGCAGTTGAATCTTTCAGCACTCCACCATTCAAATATCATCTCGGATGCCATAGCTTACAATTGAGCCACCCAGAATTTCACGCCGCGCCGGTTCGCTCATCTCGGGGCACAATCAGCAAGAATTACTCCGAGATGTGAACAATGATGACCGAAATGCAGGCGGAAAATTCTTCCGCCTACACTGCCGTGTCTTTGTGAGAGCATGCCAAGTTTAACACGCGAAGCACTTTCACGCTGAAGTGCAACGCAAAATCTTACTTTGTAGCGGTTCTAATAAATTACCACAAACATTGCTAAACGTACTGAGCAGTGTTGTCCCAATCTTGACATGTTAAGCTCAACATCTTGAGCATCTTAAGCATTACGGAAGAGATTTAGCAGTGAAAACAATATGCGGTGATAGTAATATTTCAAGAAAAAAAATTAACAGTGACGAGGCTGACTAATTTGTGGCGAGGCGCCACCGATTCTTGCATGTCACCAACCATTTTTTTCTTTCTCATTTTCATTTTTGTAATCATTCCTATGACTTCGGGACATCCCCGCGTGGCGCCATCTTGTTGTGGAAGCGACAGCATGCTGCCGTAACTGAACGCGAATCAGGCCAAAGCAATTTATATCTGACGAAAAAAGCTAGTCACCAAAAAGGGCACCCGACTGCATACAGAAGAGAGCCACTGGAATGTTTTGGTGAAATTGCAGTTCCTCTCTACAAAGTGCGTGAATATTTGAGGACAATAAAACACCACACATTCAAAACACACGGGACGATATAGTAAAGTACTAAACACTCAGGAAAGCCACAGGATTCTTCGCGTGGAACTGCAGTTTTACCAGAACTTTCCAGCTTGTCTGTGCCGCATAAAAATATGGAGTCCTTTTTGATAAGTACTTTTTTTAGCCAGGTATGATTTTTTTGCCAAATTTCTCTTCAGTTCCGACATGCCGCCGCTGTAACCGATGACAGATGGCCCTACGTGCAAATGTCTTTAAATCGTGGTTGGCCCTTATATATTTCTCCAGTGAAGGGTAGTAGTATTGAAGCACCATAGTGTAGTACTGAAGGACCATGGTAGGAGTAAACCAGACACTTCTCTGTTCAACCACCTTGACCTCAGCGCCGAAGTTTCCTTACCTCTGAATCTCAAACTATTTTGCTCTCATGCAAATCAGGTGAGGTCACAATAGCAAAACTAAACTTCGTGGTATCGATATTCAAGAGCGACATTGAAAAAGCGAGGAGAGGGATCATAAAATGTGTTTGCAGAAAAAAAAAAGCTTCCGCTTAGAAAGCCCATAGAATAATCAGTTCGCCGCACATCAGTGCAACCATGACAAAACCATTTGCGGAGTGCAGACATTGCAGCAGTTAATGAAACCGTCGAATGCTCCGCTTCGCAAAAAAAAAAAAACATTATGCAAGCGGCATGTTTTTTTTAAATTCATGATTTAATGGCAAGAGGAACTTTTGCGGGACGAAATTGAACTGCAACCTAAATACAATGCAATATAAATATAATGCAGAAGTTTGATCCTGCCGATGCAATTTGAAGCCAATCTACAATTTGTTTTTTTTCTTTTAGCCTCACGAAAGTGTGTTGCAGCATGACATCTGCGCCAGGGTAATTGCAACATCGCTTCAGACACACATCATCAGTGGAAACAATGAAAAAGAAAGCCTTTTCTTCGAAAGATACAGATAGTATGAGGCACCCCTGCCAACAGTAAAATAACACAGAATGCTATTATACTCTCGTGTAAATAAAAGAAGGAACAAAAAAGAAAAAAAGGAAATAAATGCAGTCTCGTTGATTCCGTCTGGCACTTCTAATTGGAACGTGACCTCCCATCATTTTCAGAGAACGGGTTCCATCAACTCTTGTCATTATAAATGAAATCTGTATGAAATTCTTCACATGTTATGCTTTGCTTATTTTTGACTGCAAAGATTAATGAGTGGCTGCAGATATTTTTACCCCCTTTTTTTCGCAGTTCGCATTTTCGGTATGTAGTAGCAGCGTTAAGCAAGAAAACAATGATCTAGTCCGCAAACAATTATGGACCAATATGCGGTTTACCATAGCGTTGGAAAAAGCAGGGTTGCGGTACAAAAAGCCATTGATTTTTGTTCCGTGGAGATCCGCTTCTGCTCCGACGAAGACAACAGCGGCAACGACGATGACGATGACGACAAAGACAAAAACTTGATTTCTGCGACAACAGTGGGCTCCGGCACTCGGGACTGCCCCCATAAGGTGTTTCCACATTCGTTATTTTGTTGAAAATTTTATAGTAACATTATTTTTGTTCCGGTAACACAATTGTGCCAGTGGGCAATCTACGAATAAACGCATAAAGTCGATAATAATGACCAGCTTTGCGGCAGTAGGCAAAAAAAAAGTTCTGTGCCAAATTGCGTTACAAGAATTGTAAGAACAGAAGTAGAACAACATAAGTTTTTACGTTTCTTAAATATACACTCTGGGAAAGTGCAAGAGGTTTTTCGGGAAAATGTTGAATTCCTGTGAAATAGGGCGCCTTCTTTGCAGATACTATTTTCCGTGATAGCAGGATGAATCGCAGGCTGGCTACAGCTAAGATTTCCCCAGCCTGGGAGAGAAACAGAAACAAAAATGAAATATTGGGGTATAAGACCGGCAGGACATCCAACAAATGACTCCGTTTTTTTTCCTGTGCTTTGGCTCTTCCCGCAAATGCTGGTCTGAAGACGATATCGTACAACGCACGATCCTTCTGTGTGATGTTTCGAAACACCACTCCTATCGGTTTTCCTTACCCGACAAATAACCTGACTAAGTAGATAGCGTTTTCATGTAGTAATGTTGGCTTCCTCGCATCCAAGTCAGGCTTCCTCGCATACAAGTCAGGTTTATCTCTCCCGCACTGACTAGAGTGAGTTACGAGATGTACTCTGTATAGTGGAATAGTCGTTTTATAGCGAACAAGCAAGGCATTGAGCTACACATAAGAAGAAGGTTGGAAAGAAAAATTGGACAGGGTGCGGATCGACTGCAATGTTCATTGCGCGAAACGACGGGAAGTCAGTAAAGCAAACTTGTTCCAGGAACAATCCGGAAGTGTGAACATCTTTTCCAGGCCCTGTGTCGCGTTGAAGCAGTTTATCTTTCGCTTGAAAGGAATGAAAGATTCGACGGGGCAAAACTTAAAATTCGGTAATTTTAAAAGTGCGCGGAGAGCGTCCCGAACGAGAAAAAAGTGAACAAGGTCTACCTGCTTTGACAACAAAAAGTAAGAATAAAAAAGAAAAACTAGGTGTTGATATAATAATAATATGCCGAGTATAACTAAAGAAACAATAACAATATCGGAGATTTCACGTGCCAAAACCATGATTTGAATACGAGAGACGCCTTGTTAATGGGCTCCGGAGATTTTGACCATCCTTTGTCCTCAGACGTGCTTTGACACCGCCCAATACGTGGCCTTCTTGCGCTTTACCTCCATCAACATGCTGCCGTCACAGCCGGGATTGAACATGTCCCTTTCGGGTCAACTGAAGGCTACCACTAACTGCTGCGCCACCGTCGTAAACATATTCCGAAACGCCAAGAAACATCTTATGTTACCAATCAGCACAACGACTTTCATTAACCAGTTTACTTATCTGCGAGTGCGGCAACTTTCAAAGTGAGGTACAACAATGTCCGTTTGTCCTGCAAGGTTAGTTTGACATTGCTCTCATTTGATTGATATGGGGCGAACGGACGGAAGTTCTGCAACAGAAAGCTCGTCATCCACCACCGTTGGTTCACATTCAATGAAACTGTTTGATCACTCCTGAACCAATGTATAAGTTGTTTCACAAGACTAAGCGTACTGTATGAACAAGCCCACAAGTACGAATTATCAAATCTTTGACGGGCTTCGCTGTTTGAGATGTCATTGTTTGACATGGTGGTGCATCTTCTATCTTGATGTTTAAGACGTTCAACCGAAAGTGACCTGCGATCTTATCTTAGTGAGAGGATATATTCGTGTACTGCCTAACATGGACTGAATACTTAAACGCATTCATAGTGACGAAACCACTTGATATAAATGTATAAAAAATAACAGTTCGGAAAGCTTCAATTTCAATTTTCCTGGAAATATCGTGCTAGAAAATGTTCTCATTTTTATCTTCATAGTTAGATAAATGCAGTGGCGTATCAGGCTAAAAGTAAGTTGCCAATCATTGGTTATTTAGAGTAAGTGATTTCGAGGTCATTCGGAGCGACGTATTGTTCAAAGAAAAGGGATTTATTAATCAGCAAAGAAACACTATGCTGCTGTAGACAAGGAAGCTTATCGCTGTCTCTATTGGCTTTAGTGGCGCATGCTTTGCACAAACTGCCCTTTCGTCTTAAAGCCTTACCTCAAAACGTTGACGTTGCTGCAGAACATATTGTCACGTGCTTGCCCAAGAAAGACGATGACACTTCTGCATGTGCCACGAAGGACTACGAAATGGACGAAGAAGAAGAACTCGCTTGCGCGTTCTAATTAAAAAGATCGACCTGCTTCTGGCCTCTCAGTCTCTACGGCAAGACCTCTGTTTTGACGTCGTGACACTGGTGGAGGTGCTGGAGCCTACAACCGGATGCAGGACAGTCTTGCTCGGACCCGTTCACCTAGTCCAAAGACCCAGCCCCTCGTCACGACTCCGGTGCACCGATTCAGTCGGCGCCTACTAGGCCTAAGTCCGGAGTCCGTACCTGTTCCGCCTCTAACCAGCATGGCAGCTCCTACCACATCCACGGCTACTCTTCCATCGCAGACCACTCTTCCCTCCCAGGTGACTCTTGAACATCCTCGCGTTCCTGAAGTTTTCCATGGGGAAGAGTACGAGGATGTCGAGGACTGGCTCGAACAGTTCGAACGGGTCGCTGTATCTAACCAGTGGAACGAACAGCACAAACTTGGCCGTGCATATTTCGCCCTGGAAGATAGCGCTCGCACGTGGTACGAGAACCACGAGGCTACTTTCCAATCTTGGGAAGATTTCCGTCGAAAGCTCCTCGCCACATTTTTTAACATGGACCGACGGGATCGCGCACAGCAACTGATTGAGGCTCGCGCACAAAAACCCAACGAAACAGCCGCCATGTACGCAGAGGGTATGATCCGTCTGTTTCGACGAGCTGACCCTGACATGCCCGAGGCGAAGAAGGTGCGTCACCTAATGCAGGGTGTCAAAGAACCAGTGTTTGCGGGCCTCGTACGGAATCCACCTACAACAGTAGATGAATTCATCAGGGAGGCGACTGTCATCGAGCGCGCACTGCGACAACGATACCGACACTTTGACCGCCTGCCGAACCACACGGCAGTAAGTGCTGCAGCTCAGAACACTGCCGTGTGTGAAAGTTCCCTGCGACAAATGATTAGGGAAATACTGCGTGAGGAACTTCGGGCCCTCTGCGTCCCTCCTACCCAACCACCCGTCGCATCTGTTGCCGAAATCGTCCGCCAGGAGTTGAGGCAAGCCGTTACACCACCGGCGCCAAGTCCTGAGCCACATCCAGCGAGCTACGCTGATGTGGTCCGTCGTCCTCCACCGTCATTTGTGGCGACACCCTTCCAGCCACGACCCGCGGCCGTACCTTGGTGGCAACGGGATTCCATGAGACGACCACCAGTTCGCCGAACTGACTTGTGGCGCATGGCCGACCGTCGACCTATTTGTTTCCGCTGCGGAGAACCAGGTCACATCGCTCGCTATTGCCGTCATAGCGATTCCGGCTTCGGGAACTTTTCTCGTCCCGCTTCTTTCCGCTCTGAAGACCGTCGTACCCACAATGCCGATCAACTGTCGACTGGCCAAGCAACTTCACCGTGTCGCTGACGATCTCCATCTCCTGCGCGTCACCGTGACTTCCCTCAGAGCTACGCGGACGTCACCAGAGGCCGTTCGCCTAGCACGCGCCGGGGAAACTAACTGCTGCGACCTCCGGGGGCAAGGTTGCCAATCGTCGAGACTCAGAAAAGTTCCCCCTATCATCGCAAGAAGATATGACGACAACCACGACAAATACGACGACGAATACGACGACGTATACTAATGCCGGTGAAGTTGTACGTGCTGATCTTGGCGTTTTCATTGACGGACATTACCTTACAGCACTGGTCGACACTGGCGCTGACTTCTCAATCATGCGACAAGAACTCGCCGACCGCCTTAGAAAGGTCAAGACACCGTGGACAGGGCCACACATAAGGAGTGCTGGTGGTCAGCTGATGATTCCCACGGGTAAATGCACCGCTCGACTTCGCATTGGGAATTCTAGCTTCGTGGCCACTTTCGTCCTGTTGCCAGACTGCTGTAAAGAGCTCATTTTGGGCATGGATTTTCTTCGAGATCATGGCGCTGTTATCAACATCCCTCAACGTATGGTGACGTTTTGCGCACATCCGTATGTCGACGACAGCAGCGACGAACTACGCGGCAGTTTGCGAATAGCCGACGATGTGATGCTCTCACCGAGATCCTGCTGCCTTGTGTCTGTGTCCAGTGGATGGCCTTCCTATAAGGATGTGATAGTGGAGCACAGAGTTGCTCTTTTGCTCACGCAAGGCATTTCCATCGCGAAAGGCATCGTAACGCTTACTGGTGGACAGGCAGAAGTGCTCCTTACAAACTTCAGCAACGAGCGCCGTCAAATCCAGAAGGGTACCGCGATTGCCTACTTCGACGATATAGACCAAGCTGGGGATTGCTGTGCTTTGCAACCAGATGACGTGACAGTCCCTGCCTCGACAACTTTGTCGGTGGACATCTGCTCCACGCTACCGCCCTCTGATAGGAAGCGTCTGCTTGGACTTATACACCAATTCGAAGACTGCTTTTCGCGTACGTCAAAGGTCCAGCGGACACCATTGACCAAGCACCGCATCATTACCGAAGACAACACTCGACCGATTCGGCAGAACCCCTACCGTGTGGCTCCGAAAGAACGCGAGGAGATTCAGAAGCAAGTACAGAAGATGCTCATGGATGACGTCATACAACCTTCGAAAAGTCCTTGGGCGTCCCCCGTGGTTTTAGTCAAGAAAAAAGACGGCAGCTTGCGTTTCTGTATTGATTATCGCAAGTTGAACCAAGTCACGAAGAAAGACGTCTATCCACTGCCTCGCATAGACGATTCACTCGATCGGCTGCGTCATGCGCGCTATATCTCTTCAATGGACCTCCGAAGCGGCTACTGGCAGATAGAAGTCGACGAGAGAGATCGTGAAAAAACGGCCTTTGTGGCGCCTGATGGCCTTTACGAATTTAAGGTGCTTCCTTTTGGGTTGTGCTCAGCGCCAGCCACGTTTCAGCGTCTCATGGACACCGTACTATTGGGCCTGAAGTGGCAAACATGCTTGGTCTATTTGGACGATGTTGTTGTATTCTCAGCATCATTCGAGGAACATCTCAGCCGTCTATCCACCGTACTCCAAGCCATACGCTCGGCCGGCCTCACTTTAAAACCAGAAAAATGTAATTTCGGTTTCAACGAACTCAGCTTCCTAGGCCACGTCGTCAGTCACGAGGGTGTTTGACCTGACCCGGCCAAAATAGACGCCGTAGCGCAATTTCCTGCACCCCGTGACAAAAAGGCTGTGAGACGCTTCTTAGGGTTGTGCGCCTATTACCGACGATTTATCGAGGACTTTTCGTCTATTGCGGCGCCATTGACACGACTCACACGTGAGGACGTCCCTTTCTTTTGGGGTGAACAGGAGCAAATGGCATTCAATGAACTGCGACAACGCTTGCAAACACCTCCAGTCCTTGCGCACTTCGACCAGGACGCCCCTACAGTACTTCACACTGACGCCAGCAATGTAGGTCTAGGTGCCGTTCTGGTGCAGTGGCAAGACGGCTGTGAAAGAGTAATAGCCTACGCCAGCAGAACTCTCTCTCGCACGGAGGAGAACTACTCGACCACCGAGAAGGAGTGTCTCGCCGTGGTGTGGGCAGTCATCAAATTTCGTCCGTATTTGTATGGCCGCTCCTTCAAGGTTGTTAGCGACCATCACTCTTTGTGCTGGCTCACCAACCTTAAAGATCCATCTGGTCGTTTGGCACGCTGGAGCCTAAAGACTTCAAGAGTTTGACATGACCATCGTCTACAAATCTGGGAAGAGGCACACCGACGCCAACTGTCTCTCACGGTCGCCAGTGGAAACTGTCGCTCCTGATGACGAAAACATCGACGCGGCATTCTTGGGAGTTGTCAACACGGCCGCTATTGCACGAGAGCAGCGCAGTGACCCTGAGCTGTTACCACTCATTGAATATTTAGAAGGACGACGTAAAGACGTGCCGCGGTTATTTGCTAGAGGACTGCCATCTTTTTGCTTGCGAAACGATGTTCTCTATAAGAAAAACTTTTCACCAACCGGTGACCCGCACTTGCTCGTCGTGCTTGCCTCTCTTCGAAGAAAAATTATGGAAGCGTGCCATGATGAAGCAACTTCTGGTCATCTAGGCTACACCCGAACATTGTGCCGACTACGATGCAAGTACTACTGGCCAAAGTTACCTGCTGCTGTTAACCATCACGTGCGAACTTGCACCGACTGCCAAAGACGCAAAGCGCCTCCCAGCAAGCCAGCCGGTCTTTTACATCCAGTCGAAGCACCAGAAAAGCCGTTCACCCAGATTGGAATGGATTTCCTGGGTCCCTTTCCAACTTCCACAACAGGGAACAGATGGATTATTGTGGTCACTGATTACCTGTCCCGTTATGCGGAGACTAAAGCTATGCAGCGTGGCACAGCAGCAGAAGCCGCTCAGTTTTTCATCGAAAACATCGTCCTTCGGCATGGCGCTCCGACAACAGTGATCACAGACAGAGGACCTGCCTTCACCGCAGAGCTTTTGGAGTCGGTTCTCAGACTTAGCGGTACAGCTCACCGGAAAACAACTGCATACCATCCACAGACAAACGGACTGACGGAGCGCCTCAATAGGACCCTCACAGACATGATCAGTATGTACGTTGACACGGAACATAAAAACTGGGATCAGATATTGCCGTACGTGACCTTTGCTTATAACACCGCTCGACTAGAAACCACTGGAATGACACCGTTCAGTCTGATCTATGATCGCGAAGTCACGACAACATTGGACGCCATGTTGCCGCATGAGTGTGACGGCATCCATGTAGACGCCGAAGAGTTCACTCAGCGTGCCGAAGAAGCTAGACAGCTCGCGCGCGTGCGCATCTGTCATCAGCAGCATCAAGATACACAACGCTACGACACCCGACGCAAGTTTGTTAGCTACTCACCAGGCGGCAAAGTGTGGGTCTGGATTCCGATACGTTGACGTGGACTGTCTGAGAAACTGCTAAGACGGTACTTTGGCCCATACAGCGTCACGCGACGCTTGAACGACGTGAACAACGAAGTCGTTCCCGACACTAATTGTAGTTCTAAGCGCCAAAAGCGTTTGCCCGAAGTCGTGCACGTCGTGCGTATGAAACCGTATTTATCGAGTTAATTAGCTCCCGGTTACCGTTTTCGTACGACCACTTCATACGCCTGGTAGAGCACCTAAGTTGCGCATCGGGACGATGCTTCTTTCGGAGGGAGGCAAATATCACGTGCTTGCCCAAGAAAGACGATGACACTTCTGCATGTGCCACGAAGGACTACGAAATGGACGAAGAAGAAGAACTCGCTTGCGCATTCTAATTAAAAAGATCGACCTGCTTCTGGCGTCTCAGTCTCTACGGCAAGACCTCTGTTTTGACGTCGTGACAATATAACAGCTATCACATGAAAACTTTCGGCCGTGATCGGGCCCCGAAAGCACAGTCATATCACAGAACCAACTTGCCCAAGCAGCAGTTTTAGCATAGCGAAAGCTGAAAGAGCAGTCTTTGTAGAGTCTTTTTTGAACGCTGCTGTGGCAACTACTGCTGCCCACTATTGCATGGTATCCACTACGCCATAAATCATTATTAAATTTTGTGTAGCAGAAAAGCGCCCGCTATGCCAATATTCGACATCCTTCGGAGAAGCGTGATATCTGCTATATTTCTGCAAGACAGCATGTGCCCTTTGTTGATGCTGTGGCTGACGAAGAGGAATAATTATGACTGAGTCTCTTGTAATTCGTTGTACGCACTCAATGTCCCACTCGTTACGCAATTTACATTGTGTGACGCATGGTGTTCTTATAAAACGCTTTACTACACATGTTGACGTGATTCATTACTCGGCATGAAGCTTGCATAGGGTCAGTTTGCAACGAAGTTCCAAGCACCGGCGTAGCTCGGTGGTAGGATATTGTGCTGCTGCGCTGAGGACACTCGTTCAAATCGTAATCTACTGGGTTTTTTTTTTCTTACTAAATGCGCAGCACTTCTTTGCGTACCATCCGTCCGTCTGTCCGTCCATCCATCCATCCGTCCGTCCGTCCGTCCGTCCGTCTATCTATCTATCTATCTATCTATCTATCTATCTATCTATCTATCTATCTATCTATCTATCTATCTATCTATCTATCTATCTATCTATCTATCTATCTATCTATCTATCTATCTATCTATCTATCTATCTATCTATCTATCTATCTATCTATCTATCTATCTATCTATCTATCTATCTATCTATCTATCTATCTATCTATCTATCTATCTATCTATCTATCTATCTATCTATCTATCTATCTATCTATCTATCTATCTATCTATCTATCTATCTATCTATCTATCTATCTATCTATCTATCTATCTATCTATCTATCTATCTATCTATCTATCTATCTATCTATCTATCTATCTATCTATCTATCTATCTATCTATCTATCTATCTATCTATCTATCTATCTATCTATCTATCTATCTATCTATCTATCTATCTATCTATCTATCTATCTATCTATACGCTTACATCTTGCTGCTCTTGTGATCACCCCCTACCTTGACTTGGCGTGAACCAAAATTTGTATGGGAGGGAAGTGTAGTTTGACAGACATGACGCACTAGTTCAAACATGAATAACGTCACAATCCCGTCACATTAGTCTTCAAACACTTGCAAAAACAAAAACAGTGCCACATACCCGCAGGCGGGTAAGTGCCACTTGCATGCAGGTATGTGTCACTGGTGATTGACACAGTCTCTACCGAGGGACGGCGTGAATACATATGGGTATTATCAACGCGTGAGCGTCAAGAAAAAAACTCACATCAGCAGTGTCGGCCCGAGAATTGCAAAGAATAAATGTCAGGGTCTCGACAGGAATCAAAACCAATCATTCTGCGCGGCATTCAAGCATTTTGCCACAGAGCCACGCTAGGTCTCCGAACAGCTTTTCAAATATACCCTAATGTTCACGAAACTTCAGTTGTGGTTGCAGTGCTGGATATCTGACTTTATAAAACTTGCATACGTACTCTTTTGATAGAGCTGTCACGTTAGGTTATAGTTGGGTGCCATGCATGGAAGATGATTTATGTAGCAGTGTTCAGGGCTACCATCCTCGCGAGTACCAGCACTGCATATCAGCTTATCGCTTCTGGTTTTGCTACTATCCATGTTTGTGTTGGCATTGTTACGCAAGTGCAAGGAACTGGTTAATAAACATCTGCAACTTTTTGACATAGGTCCGTGCAAGCAACATACTTATTTAGAAGAACCCGCAAGGCACTCGTTCGCACAAGCATTGGCTCCATGGTATGCATGCGTTGAGCATACGAGCACTGTGTATACGGTTTGAAACATGTCACGTAGTGAATATATCGGGTGCTCTCACAATTTTAGAGCTCCCCCGCGGGAAGGACGTTTCATAAAGTTGAGTGACTGCACAGCACCAGTTATTTATTGCTACGCGCGTGATCATCAAAGGCTACACTATGGGAAATAATGTGGAATGAAGGCAGGCGACAGGCACAGGTTGGATTTGGTACTCTCTAGTCTGCTGACACTAAGCGCTCTCACTATTGTACGAACTTTTGTAAGAAACAATTAGTGACGCAAAAAACTGACGGCGACGTGCTGGAGGGGATGCTTTTTCTCGGTTCATGCAAGACCTGCGTCAACGCGCGTTTTCTGCCTTGCGCAAGCCGAATGCGAGGGGTTTCGCATCTCTATGCTCTTATCGCTAATAAGCGAGTGACTAGGTCCACGGCGCTGGTAATTGTTTTGCCGACGCGATCGTACGGAGCTTCCTAATTACTCGTGGAACAGATGGCGCCGCATACTGTTTCGGTGGCACTACTATAAAGTCTGTGAACGCACGCACCGCAGGCTGCTTTTCATCCGGCGTACCGTTGACACACAAGGTCGAAGCTGCACAGTCATACGCAATGAAAGGGGTGACCTTAAGTAACCATACCTTCGAGAATGTTGGCATTAGTCAAATTAAAAGCGCTTTTAGGCCATGCATACCAATAGTGCCTAACAGCGCTAGCTATTTGACAGTGCTATTCTATCTAAAGTAACGCATTATTGATTAGCAAAAATAATAATTACACGTATCTGCAAAGTTATCGCAGGGTTGTGCTAAAAAAACGTCTATCGGACGATATTTTATTAAGGTGAAGGAGTTATACAGATGTCTCGTGAAAGGGGAAAGTGACCATTGGTGTCCGCTGTGTCAGCACAATTGATGCGAAAGAAAATTAAGTGATGACGTCACCATATTTTTGTGATGACGTCACAGAACATAATGAGATTGATTGATTGATTGATTTGTGGGGTTTAACGTCCCAAAACCACCATATGATTATGAGAGACGCCGTAGTGGAGGGCTCCGGAAATTTTGACCACCTGGGGTTCTTTAACGTGCACCCAAATCTGAGTACACGGGCCTACAACATTTCCGCCTCCATCGGAAATGCAGCCGCCGCAGCCGAGAATCGAACCCGCGACCTGCGGGTCAGCAGCCGAGTACATTAGCCACTAGACCACCGCGGCGGGGCCAGAACATAATGAGAGACGGTGACAAAATGACGTTGCAAGTCATCTTGGTGAAAGGCGGCACTGCTAAACCGGCTTAGAAAACTTCCGATTCTTCCGATTCCGAAGGCAGTGTGGAATGACATTTAGCCTTGCAGTCGTTCTGAGAGAACCCTTGAGATCGTGTGGCCTAATTTGGTGAGACAAAAGTTCTTAATCAGTTAATTCAGACGGGTTTACCATCAGTGAAAGATCTGAGTACACCGAAAGATAAGAAGAAAGAGGCTGACACCAGGCTAAGACACTGGCCTTTCGAAACCGTCCTTAGCCCGGAAAGCTTTTGCTGCGTTCTTTCCGGACAAATAGTCTCAAAGAGAGATTTTGAGCGGTGTGGTCTGACGTGTTATTGTTCTGTTTTTTTTCCTTTTATTTTTTGTA
This sequence comes from Rhipicephalus microplus, assembly GCF_043290135.1. NCBI lineage: Eukaryota > Metazoa > Arthropoda > Arachnida > Ixodida > Ixodidae > Rhipicephalus > Rhipicephalus microplus. Next base: position 1,170,611 of record NW_027464625.1, on the reverse strand, counting down.
ATCTCTTTTCTTTTATTTTTTATTCCCCTCACCACTTTCCCCAGCACAAGGTATAGCCGCCCGGTCTGAGAACTGGCTAACCTCCATGTCTTTTCATTTTACTCTTCCTCCTCCTTATGCGTAATATGTTGTGTTAGCAGAGTGAGCCACAAGATCATCGTGGTAAGAAAGCGCCAGACATCCGTGGTCATCGGTAACACACTTTTGTTTATAAAGGTTATCCGGCTACCTGACGTACAGGTTAACGTAAGCTGAGCAACTGCAGCAATCTTCGTGACTCTGCTGCGAGGGGCTTGGGTGACAAATGGCACGCGGCGGAGACACGAGCGAGCGTATGTGCGTGGATAGTCGAACGCGTGACGTCCCCGTTGGATTAGTATGCCGCCACCTGTCGAGGCACTCGGTCTTTGTCCCCTCCATGACAGAATGTGCGAGTGCCGGAACTGAGCTTTCGGGGAGAGCCGGATGTGCGCCTCTTCTTGAGCTACGCATCAGCAGCTGCCGTGGCCCGTAGCAAAATGGGCCGGCATGGCGATGATGAATTAACGGGCCCTCTGCGCTCTCGGGCCAGGGTGCTTGTTGCCTTTGCGGCACGTGGCGTTGTTTATCAAATCGAGCGTGCCCTGCGGCTAAGTGAAGGGATCATGCCCCGTCGTCTGAGGGCACCAGCGTTTCCTTCCAACTTTCGTCTCGGGCCCTTTTCCACAGGAACGACGCGTCAGAACGCGCGCGTCTCGTATCGCATGACGACGAATCTGAGATGTGCTTCAATATTGGTGCGATCACACTTAGCGGTGGACGTTGCTGGCCGTCTCTCTTGTTGACAAAGACGCGAGGAGGAGGAGAAGAAAAAGGGACATAAAGGTTTGTCACTTCTCAGACCGGCTGGCCACCTTATTCGGGGGAAAGGCGTAAGAAGAATAAAGGACGACAAAAGAGAGAAGCTAGAACACGAAATGTAGAGAAAAAAAAACAATAATACGTTAGACGACACTGCTTAAAGTCTACCTTTGAAACTAGTGACAAAAAGCGCAAAACTGAGGTTGACAGAAGCTCCTGCGCGAAGACAGAAAACGCGAAGTGGAGCACAAAAGCAACGGGTTAAAAAGTAAAACTGAGCACGTGATCACAGGAAGGCTGGCGGTTGACCGCTGCAATTCATGCAGGCGCAAAAGCCGTACACTTACAGAGGTAAGCTGTGAGGGGAGGAGGGATGAGAATGCTATACAGTAAAATTGAATGGTGGTGTGAACATACAAAAGTGTTGTCAGACTATACGACCGGTTTTGCATCAAAGGCGTTGCACAATGTATGCGATATTAGACATTGTCAGATGTGTTGAGCATGAACGCATGTGTGGAAACATCACAATAGCGGTATTCCTCGACATTAAGAAAGCATTAGACTCAGTGAGTCACATTCACGTGCTGGCAGGGATGTTAGAACTTGGACTATGTGGTCGATCACTGCGATAGATTTCAAAATTTTTGAACGATAGAAAAATATACATGGAAACAATTGAAGAACAAAGCAATTATCATTCCGTCACACAAGTCGTCAAGGGAGTGTTCTAAGCCCACTCCTTTTCAACAGTTTTATGACTGCGTTGTAGTCATGTTCTCACATGAAAGGCATGTCATTATTATCATGTTTGCACCAGTCACATACCTTCGTCAGCCACTCACGTACCGTAATACCAAATTTGGTATATGTGACGCTAGCGAAACGGCCGTGAGCGCATCATGAGCATGCCATGTAATTATGTTATTACATGACATGCATGTCATGATTGTCATGTTAATTCTGTCGCTTGTTTCGCCATGTAATCATGTCATAGCACACCAGTTTCGGGCCATGTCATGTGAACAAAACCACCGCAAGAGCAGCAGAACCTTGAAACGTAAATCATTACGTTCATGACATACATGTCATGACTTTCATGTTATGAGTAGTCAAATATGCCCATTACACAGTCATGTTATGCCATACCAAGTTTGGTATCGATACCATCATCGAAACGACGAGGAGAGCTGAAGTCGTAGGCGGCTAGCTAGCTAGCTAGCTAGCTAGCTTGATAGATAAATAGATAGATAGATAGATAGATAGATAGATAGATAGATAGATAGATAGATAGATAGATAGATAGATAGATAGATAGATAGATAGATACGCTCAAAGTCGCCGAAGTTCGCTGAGAAATGCTTCGCATTTAATAGACCCTTGCATAAAACTAAGCATCCCATCATATTTAAGAGAAAATAGAAGATTTGAAACAAGGGTCCATCGCCTATGGCTTGGTACAGCATTTACGCGACACTTCCTACACAGGATAAAGCGTGTGCCTAGGACTGAGTTCTCCTGTGGCAGCCCTGACGAAGATGTACCTCACCTGCTTCTGGAACGCCAGAAATATGAAACACAAAGACAAGTATTACGAAGAATTTTGCAACTTTTAGATAGGAGGCCCTTCACAGTGACGAAATTACCAGGTCCATGGCCAACTGCAGGTCTTCAGAAAAGAGCACTTGTTGCCTTCAAGACGTTTCTTGAGCAATGAAATATTTTATGGAAATATCGACCTACCCTATACAAAGTCGTATTCATGTAAAAGGAAGTATGTAATATTTATGGTGTTGTTTGATATGTGTAATCATCTGTCTCTGTGTGAAATCACCTTGTATGTGAAAATTGTGTACATATGTAACTATTAGGCGAATATAACCTGTCATGTGAGGACAACTGACCTCATGTGTGGAACATATGAACCCATTAACTGTATGTGATCTGACCTGTGAAGTTTCGTTAATGTGTAATTTCACATCGTATGTTGTACAGGCTCGCATTTTGTTCCCTTATTATTGATTTTACGGCATATCTTTCCTGCTAAGAGAAAAGGAGTAGCCAGTGCCCTCTATAATGACACCATCCTCTCCTATTTAATTATTAAAAAAAGAGGTCGTGGAAGATGCTGTGCAATAGCAATAAAATTCCATAAAATAATTAACAAAGAGAAATCTGTCTCTGTGTTTGATGATTACAGTGGTGCTGTTCGGCCAGCTTGCATGTACTGTCAAGTACATTGCTGTGCCTAAATATTTTTCAGGGCATCACATAACATTCTGACTGTTATTCAACAAAAATACTATTTTAAACATGCAACACTTTACACGATTACTTACATGTTGAGATACATGAAGAATTCTCTGATTTAGATGAATTGCAAACACTAATATTGAATAAACCCCTCAAGTATCTGTGTTAGTATACGTGTGAACGCACTCCAGAAATATCGGCAAGCAATTATAACGCACTGAAATGAGCACTTTGTGGAAATAAGGCAGATACACGCGCAAGTCGTGAAAATAGAAAATGGTTAAAGGAAAGTTGATAAAAGTCCCAATATGAAATACGAAAATACTTAAGGGAAAACAAGAATTACTAGTCTTCCCTGCTCTGTAAACATTTTCCGTCAACGCTTTCGTCATGGCATTGTTTAGAATTACGGAAACCACGCTCCATCGCTCAACACCTCAATAGTAGCGCACTTATTAATGAGGTGTCATCCAACAGTCATTAAACCGAGACGACTGCGCTTCTCCTGGCAAACGTTTTTTTTTGCGATATGACAACGAAGAAGTTCTCTGAGTTCTTGATTTTCTGTTTCACGGGGATGACAGCTGCGTCGAATTGGCGAGGCTAAGACCGAATATCCGAATGATGCGTCTTTTTTCGATCCATGGATGCAACCACTTTTTTCCGGTTACATAAATATTGGAGGCCTAATGAACTCTTGCTCTCATTAGCCCACTTGTTGGCAGAAGAAATAAAAAAAAACATCTAAAGATTTGCGCAAACTGCCATTTTCTGACGTTAGGATGCCATTGATGTAATACGTAGCGGAGTAATTGTTATTGTTTGCTTAGGTGAGAAAAAAGACACGCGCACCATATTAAGATAGCAGATTTTGTGTTGCTGCGGTTTGTTATTTTCTACAATGCGTACGTACACAACGTGTGCTATATGCCCCGGTGCATATATTGTACTGCATTACAACTGTATAACTATTTGTTTCTGTTTGATTGGTTTTTGTGTCTGCCCTTCACACAATAGGAATGATATAACTCTCATCCCAACTATGGTAAGATGTGTAAACTGCAATGTGTAACATAAAATTACGTGAATTCATTGAGCATATTGAAGTATATGTGAACACAAACAATAGTAAAATGGTTAATTTATTCCTATAGAAAAGTGATAAAGCTTTAGTTTAGTAAACACACAACCTAATAATTAAATACTAAGAAAAATAACAGATAAATTATTTCAGGGGTAGTTTGTGTGTTTCTCGCTTCCAAATACCAAGGATCAGAGGTGATGTACACTTGCCTTATAAGGCTGAGAATATGCTGTAGCCTTTCTTTTTTTCAAAATACGTGTCAGAATCGAAATTGTGGCGTAGGAAGCTAAGCAAGCTGAAGTATTGCCACCTAAGTAAGTCTGGGAGAAGTCCGCGTCAGCTCGACAAAGCGGACTCCACCAGGGTATTACGATGTAATAATATGTTGCGGGTACAAGGGCCCCTTATCAGGCGTTATCTAAAAAGGCGATTGAGGTGCAAGGTCAGCCCCACACGTCGATATAATAGGGCGAAGGGGGGGGGGGGGTCACTGGTATGAGTCTCCCGACGCCCTAGAAAGGAAACTATGCACACGCCTATGCTAACTACAGGTCTCTAATGACGTCACTACAACTTTCTTTGCAATTTGTATTGAGCTATGTCGGTGCTAGACGCGGTAGCGATGGTCTTCGACCGGGAGAATGGGCATTTAGGTACACTTTGGAAGATAATTAAAATATATTCTCAACGTTTGCTGTCTCCGACTATTTGTGTGAAGTGTCCTTGCTTACAGAGAAAACAAATAAGATGCATATTATAGCTTCGAAATTTGATGGCACCACCCATTTAGGTAAAACCGGTTTGTGATAAACATAGCTTCCTCCTACCCTCTAACACGCAAACCTGCACATATAAGGGCTATGTCAAAAACACAATCCAGTTCCCAAGCTACTGCGTTGACTTGGCTAGCTGGATAACTGTGAGCAAAGTGTCACAACAACATAACACGCTACATTATTGAAGCAAGGGGAACATTTGTCAAGGCGAACTTCTGCGTACATGGATCGCGTGCTTATCGCACTTCAGGGAAGTAAAAAACAACAACAACTAGACGTTCGAATGCTCACAATACTGTGTTTGTAAGAGCACCTCCAGTTCTTTTAGAAAGATTTAGTGGTATGGGGACATGACTTCCGCCAGATTTGAAACAAGCGTCCGACACACACGTGGAGAATCTATAGATGCCCTAACTAAACGAAAATAAAGGACGTATACTTCAGCATATAGGTCATTTTCCTAAAGAATTGAGAAAACTACGAATTAGGAAGTTATTTTACCATGCCGTGGTAATACAGTAGCTATGGCACTCTGCTGCTAACCTGAAGGTCACGGGATCGAATCCATGTGGTGGCCGCTCCACTTTCTATGGAGGCGAAAATGTGAGGCCCGTAATATTAGATTTATGCGCACGTTAAAGAACCCTAGGTGGTCGAAACTTCCGCAGCCCTCCAATACGGCATGTGTCATTATCATATGATGGCTTTGGGACGTTATAATACAGCAGATATTATTATTATTTCCCGAAAGCATTTCGTTGGAACAATCTTTATGAGATGTGAAATATTCTTGTTGTTTAACACAAAAGCATATCGCAGCATCCAATTATTTTATTTTTTTATCACATTATCTTTCAGACACGTGTGATGTGATCAGTAAGCGTGCTATTTTGTATTTAAAATAAGCATCCCTCTCCTCTTTATTTTAAGGTTCTTGTTCTGTAAAACATCGAGAAAATCATGTTGATGTAGCGAATGAGCACGTCGTGCTCAATCGCAGTTTCATAGTGAATCTTTGTAATTAGAAAAAGAAGGCAGAAAACTTAAAGCACATGTTTCCAAATATGTTCCGACACTCCTGCTCATTATTAATTTCAGTAACCTTAAGTGCTCTTGAATCAAGAGAGAACCAGATGAAAGCATTGAACAATACAGTGCCTGCCAGACGTGTACTGATAAACAAAGGCGACTGAAAAGAGAAGAATTCACCATTAATGACTACTTCAAATCATAAAATGTATATGCGAACGCGCGGACAATGTTCAAAGAGAGCACTTAGAGGTGAGCAAAAAGAAAATATTCTCCAGGATAGAAACCTTTCTTGTGTATACGAGATCTCCAGAGCTTGCTCTAGACTCTCAAGAAGTCCGCTATGTAAGGAGGGGCTGTTGTCAGTGCACGAGTCTTAATTGAGACCTCGTAAAAAATTTGGTTTTCGCCAGAGAGCACATGAGAGACAATTCTGTAGAGTCTGTCTGAGAGTAAATCCGTGGAGGGCAAAGAACCGGTATGCTTTATTACTGCTCTAGCTGCGACGAAGGCTGCGTGGAATAATAAAAAAGGGCATAAAACGGGCGAGACAGCTTAATCACAAGAGAGTTAGCTGTCGTGGTACGGCATTTAAAGTGTTACTGCGTTAGAAGTTAGCCATGCTGCTGTCAGCTATGAAAACTTGATTAGGTTGACTCAAGTAAAGATTTTGAGGAAAGCCCCTGAGGGATTTAAACCAATTTCGCACGCACGCACACACGCACACAAACACAATCTTTCACATGAATCATTTGTAGGAGAACTTCTGAGCCAATCCTGATATGCTAGACATTTTCCTAGGCAGTCGGCAAATGGCAAATGTCACTTGCTGGGAGAGCATGAAGTTGGTCTCTGCTGTCTGATGATACAATGGTGACTCACACCATTCCGCATAAAAAAAAGAAACTACAAATTGCACACGAACCATTTTACGAATAAGATCCATACCGTGAGTTCCACAAACTGTGGGGCCTGAATAAAAAAGACCAAGCACGTTTCGCTTTCATGAATCACTTTTTTTTTGTAGCGCACATAAATGACAAGACAAATGTAAAAAAATGGTTACAAGGAGAAGACGGACGCTTGCGATGAAAAAAAAAAGAAAAAGTGAAGGGTAAACAATGCCGAACTTGTTTCGAGCTGGTGTTTCGACAAGCGGACTCTTTCTCAAGGCTCGGACAGAACTGATTTCTTTAGCGCTAGCGTGTCGATGCATCGTACTCTGTCCTTCAGCATAAGAAAAGAGAAGCAAAGGCAACCTTGGAATCGAACGTGTGGGAGAGCGGGGGAGGAGGCGCTGTGATGAACTGTGTGAATGAAAAAGGTACAGGTGTTCCGTGAATAGAGAGAAAAGAAGAATGGAAGCGGTGGAGAGGTGAGGATGTGCACGTTTCGCTAAATCCCAGTTGTCAGAAGTTGACAATAGTATAGCTTTGAAATTTCTTGAAGGAGGACCTAACTCGCATTGGTTTTCTTTGTGAATGTGCCGTACTGAATGTCCGCTTAGCATTCAGAATCAAATTTCAGAATCATTTTTTAAAATCTAACATAGAAAGAATAAATATGTTGAGGGCCGTGAGCTATAAGCCACAAAATGGCTTGACGAGACCCATGGTCCCTTGAACTTGGCTCTAACAGAAAACAACAAGAACACGGAGCAGCAAGAATAGACTACACATCGTTCTTCGACCAGAAGTTATTTTCACATACACAAATATACATGTTACGTAAGAAATGCATCTTTATCTACGGTGCGACTATACCGACAAGTGCGCTCGTCAAAACACCGGCTCGACACAACCCCTGTTAACAGATTTTTTTCACGACAAATAGAAGCACGCATAGACACATGCCTAAATGGGTCGTGCATTCAATGTGCGCTAAAAGGGGATTTGCTGAAGTTGTGTCGGCCACAATCCCACATAGAATCCCACGTTCAACCACGTTAGGCTTTCAGAAAGTACTTCGAACTTCCTTTTTTTGGACTGCACTATGTGTTCAGAATACGTTGAGATCTTCATGCATCATTTGTGTAACTGTAAATATTTATTGAATAAACAATCTTCGGTTTTTTACGCGGCACTTGAACCGCTATATTCAAGCTTTAAAATAAGGAACGTTCATTACCCATGGTAAAACGCCTCTTGTGTTTTACGTGGAGCAATTAAAGGTGCTCGCAAAAATTTGCAGGACTATGGGTCTGCATGATACTTTAATATCTGTTTGAGATAACGAAAAATAGTTATTTTAAATTAATACTAGGCTTGTTCGCTGTAGGGTTACCCTTTTCGCTCATGATTCCATCGGCAAGCTCCACACAGCGCACCTGCTGGATCAATCGATGCCTTCAACCCTTATGTGGACAGTGCAGTGTCCTCGCGAGTGAGTGAAAGTAGCTGCGTAGAAAGGCTTGCACTGATAAACTTTGGGCTACGCCCCCTCCCCAGTCTGTGCGCAAGTCTCTGATCACTGCGATCGTTACATTTTTTTTTCGCCGAACATTTACTAGCATGCTATGCCGAGTAAGCATTTTTGCCTTTAAATATATATAATGTATTTACCTTCGCTTCTTTTTTACATGTCTTGCGATTTCTTCTAAAAAAAAGAAGCGCTCCAATTCTTAACAGGAACAATGTTTGACTCTTTGTCTCCCCTATTGCAATTCGACTACCTATCGCGAAGAAGGGCAAGAAGGACACGGTCGCACTTAGTCGAAGATAGCATTCGCTCCATTGGCCAGGCTCGTATAGTGCGGGGTACACAAGGACCCATTGGCTGAAATAAAAGAGTGACCTCGGCGAGGGCACTGCCTCCTTGATCACGGATGTGCGCTTGCTACTGCTTGGCGCCGGTGGCCCCAATGCACGCATTTACCACGTTTTTACATGCGGAGCATGTTATACTTGGGGCTAGTCATGCGCCGTCGCCGTCCGCAGCCTCCCCTCCTTTTCCGCCAGCCACCTGTGCATCTCTTCCTCCTCTCGACACAGCGTCCGCTGCGCTCGCGTCTCCCCTCCGCGCGCCCCGTGACCTTTAGTTTTACGTGCGCCAGCTGTATGCTAACGCACACATGCACAGGGCGGGGCCGGCGCTCGATAAAAATAGAGGATTTTAGTCTGTCCGGCATACCGCTATACGGAAAAAAAGTTTGCGGACACTGGTTTAACGGGTCTGAACTGCACATGCGCGTGCCTTACAGGCGTTTACCGGACACGCTCAAACGCGCAAACGCCCGACATGCTTCTAAGGTTGCCATTACCGGCTTTCCTTTGAGCCGAGTCAAGTCGAGCCAAACAAAAACGTAAAAAAAACAAAATGGCTACTTCGAGGCCTGTTACCAGCATGGCGCCACGGACACGCTACCCACCTTCCGGCGATAAAATTATACTCGAAGAAGCTCTTGCGTGAACGCTTTCGAGAATGCTTTGTGGTGGCACACAATCACTGAAAGAGTGTCAATGCTACTGTGGCGGACACTCGTGATGCCGATTCTGATGCCGATCACCGTGATGCAGATGTTTTCTTCATAGTTAGGTTTAAATCATAGCGCAAGTAAAGAAAACAAACATAAAGTTCCATTTTGTAACGAAAAATTTATTGGCGTTGTCCAATTTTTTTTCTTTTCAGATTTAGTCAGTGATCGCGAAGACTTTCCACTTAGCGCATACGCAGATGTGGCGGCCATGGCCGCGAAGGCGTTGCGGGCGTTTTTTGGGCGTATTTCAGGCGGTACGGGCTGAAAGTGCTAAAAGCTCGTTTCAACGTTATCCGGCTTGACGCCCTACGGATGAGAGTAAGGTCACTTTAACGTTGTCGCGTCCATTCAGGCATCCCTCACTGAACTGGTCCGTGCTACCACACGAGAGTGTGAAAGAGCTGACATGCAAGCTTCAAGACAAACCAGAGCGGAACTGAGCAAAAACCATGAGGATATGTTCTGGGGCCTATATCTCCTTTTATCTTAGTTCATTGAGTTCATTCTGCAAGCTAACGTGATTATGTCAAAGAAATCGAAGATGAAGGCAGCGAAGGTGATGCTGACAATTTAAGACAACAGACTTGCACCGGTGATCATAGATGACCAATCGCGATGTCGCAACCATCAGGAGTGTGACTGTGTGTCTGGGCGTCCCATTTCCCCTTTTCTATCAACTCTGCCCTGCCATGGTGATGTAGTGGCGAAAGTGGTCGATTGCTCACCCGAAGGTTAAGGGGTCGAGTCACTGCCATGATGGCGGCATTTCAATGGAGGCCAAATGCTATATGTCAGAATTCGAGCGTACTACATCAGTGTAGCTGCATACTTAGATTTAGGTACGCGTTGAAGAGCACAAGATGGTTATAACTTTCGAAGCCTTCCGATACGGCGTTCCTCATAACTGTATCGTGCTATTGAGGTGGCAAAACCCAACAATTATAGGAAAAAAAAACAAAGCTGGAAGACACATGAGCTTCGATTTCAAGAGTAGAAAATAAATCGTAATTAGGGCCTGTGTGCATCGCCTTTAACCACGCTACCAGAAAAAGGATTGTGAGCATAACATTATCGCTTCGAACATTCACCGAATGCTTACTGTAAGTGTAGTTGCGAAGTGGCCGCTGAAACTACAACTCTTACATTAGCGAATTGGCGAAGTACCCACTAAAAGTCTATAATGTGCCACGCACACCTTCGCAGCTGCAGAGTTTGCAATTGGTAGCTCACTTTAAACAGGCTGTTCATTGCAATATTGGCATTTTTTGGCACCTGCTGTGGTATTACTTACTTGAAGAAGATTTCTCCCACTACACACAGTTGTGTTACTTATTTTTATTGAATTATTTGTCCTATTTATTTATTTATTTATTTAATTATTTATATTTACGAAAGAGTTTCAAGCCACAGCATGACTCCGTGGTAGAACACCTGCATGCCACGCAAAAGGCATGGTTTCGATTCTCAGGTGAACCAGCCTTTTTATGGTTTATTTTTGTGTGTGTCTATATGTATAATTTTCGCTCATGGTGAACGCTGATGTTTCGCTCACAGCGAAAGATGCCGCCGGCGCCGGAATTCCTGTGAAACGGGCTCTTTAACGTTGTCGCGTTGATATTGCGTCTGCTGAATTCAGCGGACGTTTAATCGGCATGCTCTTTCCTGAACAAGTTCTCACTCAAGTTTACTCAGGTGCATTGAGCGTGCCATCAATGATGATTATGCTGTTGAATAACCCTCGCGAACCCTGCATGTGCAGAGTAGAAACGTGTTGTATTATCTATCATCTCCTTTAGTGAGCCTAACTTAAATAAAAAATGAATATTGCAAAGTTTACCCACATTCACAGCGTTATAATATTCCGCGCCATCCCACACTTGCAATTATTGTTGTATGTGCAAAAAAGTCAGCTCAGAGAACAAAAAAAAACCGTCAATTTGGTAAAATTCTCACTCTGCAAAAGTGCATAAAAAGGGAGTGTAAGTCTTTTTTGAACTCTGTGCCTTATAAAAAACGAAAGTGCGCGAACTTCACTGCAATATATATAACACCTCTTAAAGTTCCCCATTTCCTGCGTAAATTTAAACTTGTCGTTGCAATCATTGCGTCACCATCGCGTACATTCGCTCCAGCGTACATATATCCATTTTTTTTAATTCCACGTGCACGCACAACAGTGATGGGATTCGGTAAAGGATGTGCCGAAGCACCGTGGCAAAGTGAAGCTCATTCTTTGCACATCGTCGAGTTTTCCATCATGCAAATGACTTTTGCACGATGAAAATGCACGTGCTTATACACGCGTTGACACTTCCGCAGTTCCCTACACGCAGGCCACATCTCGCTCTTCACCGAAGCATGCCTTCAGGGTGTTGCTGGGGACGATATGATGGTGCACGGCGCAGTTTCACGGCAATTTCAGAGCCACTCTCGAGGACTACATGGATCGCAGAGTCGGCGGGCTCCGGCATCGTTACGCAACAAGGCGCGGCACGAGTTGGCAGCTCGAGTTATCGCTCTCCACACGCGCTCTTTCCTAATTCGAAGATTTTATACTCGCTATACTTTGCGTCGAAAAATGGTGTGGAGTGAAAGCGGTCATTCGTTTGGCGTCAAGGTGAGCTAGAGGACTTTGTAGTTAGTGCTGCTCGTCCAAGGCACCATTCACAAAGAGGCGTTTGCGGTATGCGGTGTCAACACGCGTCGTCTTGCCGCCAAAAATTGTTGCGACGCAACGCGGGCCGTTCCCCTGACCAGCGGAACTGGAGGCGATTCAACGCCGCTTGAGTGTTTAAATGCTCAGGCACATGCGATTTTCACAATTTTTTATGACCATTTGAGCAAACGAATCTCATCGTGCGTTATAGGTGGCTGTGACCTAGGCTATTTGTCATTCGAAATTACTTTTCCCGTCTTCTGGAGAACTCTTTACATGTTTGATGCGGTTGCATATTGCTCACGGGAATAAAATTTTTGTGCGCACCATATGAGAGCAACTGATACGTCATTATTCTCTATGTTTATTCCAAAATAATTACTTCACTTTAAGTGTAGGCAGCTCATGAACTGTATAGTATTCCAGCTGGCAGGCCTTCTTTAAGATGTGACAGAGCAAACTATTATCATTCGAGAATACACATTGCTAATAATGTTTCTGGACAGCTTTACGTACCGAAACCACACCACGTTTATGAGAGACGCCGCAGCGAAGTGCTCGTAAAGCTTCGACTATTTCAGATTTTTTACCGTGCAGCTAAACCTGTAATCACACTGGCCTTCGGCAATTCACATCGGCGCAAGGAGAACAAAAATTGAATGTCAAGAATATCTATCTCTAGTCCTTATAAATTGTTCTGTCATGTAAAAAAGGAGCGGTGTTCCATGTGGGCATAGCAGGAGTTTTGGACGACGTCTTTGGGTGGTCTGATTATACATCGACATTCTTACCGCGTGTTAATAGGATGGTAAAATAGTAGTTTCAGACTGTCTGCATTCATATGAAAAATTTGACAGATTCCTCGTATACCTTGGGAATTGGTGTTATGCGAAGCACGCAGATGCAGGGTGAATGTGTTTTATTTTTTTATGGAGTGAGATGTTATGATGTGGAGCTTAATGTATGTATAAATATACGCACTTACGTTAAAGAGACACATATGTTTTATATTAGCAGTTCTTTGCAGTTCTGTAACAATGCCAACTGCAGCATCGATATTAACAACACCTGGAGCAGTAAATTGATATGAAGCGCTGGTGCTTGCGCTGGGGCTCACGAGGACGGTAGCCCTCAACAGAGCTACACAAATAAACCTCAACAAATGATGCTTAACTACAATTGACGTCAACTCGACACCACTGCTGTATCATAAAAGTACATATGTAATGTTTATAAAATTTGGTACCCAGTACTGCAACCAGAATTAGTGTCTATTTTTGAAGCATTTCCGAGACCTGCATGGCGTGGCTCTGTGGTAGAATAATTTATTGACACGCAGAATTCTTGGGTGCGATTACTGCTGGGAGACTGACACGCATTCTTTGCATTCGTCCGGTGAACGCTGCCTATGCCAGCTTTTTCTTACACGGGTAATTTAACGCCCAAGTGTTAAATTACCCATGTGTGTTCTCGCCGTTCCTGGGTAGATATAAAATTTGTCACCTGTGGCACATACCCCCATACCCGGGTATGTGCCACTGTTTTTTTGGAAAGTGTTTGACGACGTATGCAACGACATTGTAACATTACTCGTGTCATGCCCAGCACGTCGTCTTGTTCGTCAAACTAGTTCTAATTTCGGTGCCCCCCAAGTTGAGGGTGCCCCGCCACGGTGGTCTAGTGGCTAAGGTACTCGGCTGCTGACCCGCAGGTCACGGGATCAAATCCCGGCTGTGGCGGCTGCATTTCCGATGAAGGCGGAAATGCTGTAGGCCCGTGTACTCAGATTTTGGTGCACGTTAAAGAACCCCAGCTGGTCAAATTTTCCGGAGCCCTCCACTACGGCGTATCTCATAATCATATGGTGGTTTTGGGACGTTAAACCCCACAAATCAATAAAATCAAGTTGAGGGTTTGATCATGGCGCACTCATACGTTGGAGGACAGACAGACAGACAGACAGACAGACAGACAGACAGACAGACAGACAGACAGACAGACAGACAGACAGACAGACAGACAGACAGACAGACAGGTAGACAGACAGACAGGTAGATAGATAGATAGATAGATAGATAGATAGATAGACAGATAGATGCCAACTGTGCTTGTAGTACGCAAAGAAATGCTTCGCATTTGATAAATTCTCTTTCTCTCTCAGTCTTTTCCGCGGGGCTGGTAATACAGGCTTTCCGCTAGCACACCGAGAAGGAATGGTGCAAACTCCTCTTGAAAAACGGATAATGAGTTGCCCTGCAGGGCCGCATACAGTGCTCCACTTTCACGTGTTCTTGGCTCGTTACTGGGCCCCGCCCGTGTCTGGACAAGCTCACTATTCCTTCTAGAAGACTTCCGGGACACGCCGACACCATCCGGGCCCAGGTCCGACGCCAGGCTGGCCCCCCGGGCCCCTTCAAAAAAATACGAAGCGGCGCGGCGCCGCGCTAACCCTAACGCGCCGCGCCTGCACCTCCACGATGCAGTCCCGCCCAGCACTCGACACCAACGACAACTGACGCCCTGTCGGTAAGCCCAGCCTCCTCCGGTCGTACCGCTGATACAGCCGTGCCTCCGCTGTCAACATCTGGCAATGTCACCAGCCCCGCGCCGACAACAATACAGCAACAGGCAGTGCTCCTCAACAGCGCGCACGGTCCAGCAATGTGCAACGCTGGTGGCGTCTCTGCTACTCCCAGCTTGATAGCCACGCAAACGCCGGAGCCCGAGAGCCGTAATGCAGCGTTGGCGTTGCAACTAACCACGCCTGCTGCTCTCCCCACCTTATCTGCGTCTGGCCTACCCATTGGAAATTCCGAGTCTGTCGACAAGCGCGTTTCGACGAGCGTCGTTTCTTCCATCGCCGAAGTTTTGCCTTCCATCACTTCAGCTGACGACTTATCGACGGAAATGGACTTCACGGCATCGCAGGTCAACGAAGACAATACGCCATCCCCTGAAGGCAGCTGGAACACCGATAGTGCCAATAGAAAACCCTGCTCGACCACCCACCCCCGCTCCGAGCTCATCACCGTCGGAATCCAACTTCCACCTGGAACACTCACACCGAAACTGCCTCTCTATGACCTGCTTTCTACCATCATAGTCGCCGCAAATCTTTCTCCCAAGACCAGTGCGGAGATCAGCCTTCAAGCCAAACATGCTCAGAGCCTTGTGTTTCTGAAAACACACTCACCTCTCACTGCCCACCTCCTAATCTCCCTCACAAGTCTGGAACTTAATGGTAAGCCGATCACCATTAAGCCCTATGCTCCCAGTCCTCCAATATCATGTCTCGGCGTCATGCACAACGTCGGTGGTCACTTCACAACATCTCAGCTCTTGCATGACCTCGAATCCTTTACTTCAGATATACTCTCTGCACGTATGATGGGCTCCACTGAATCCGTCCTCATAACATTTGCTGGAACCATCATCCCTCGCTTTGTGTACTTCTAACGCGTCTCTTTCCGATGCCGTCCGCATAAACCTAAGCCCCCTACTTGCACTCGGTGTCTTGCTATAGGGCACCGTGCTCATCAATGCCCCCAACACAGCGTTCCAACCAAGTGCCGCCGCTGTGCGTCTCCTCTACCAGCAGATCGCGATGCTCACGTTTGCGCCCAACCCTGGTGCATCCATTGCCAAGTCAACACCCACTCATCTCTCGACTCCACCTGCCCCTACCTTCTAGCTAAGCAACGCGACTGCGCCAAAGCAGCTTTTCTCCGTCGCACAGCCATGCGCCGAGCCACTCAGCCTTCGCCGCCCTCCTCTTCAGCGCATGAGTTCTTATCACCACCCGCAACATGCCCCCCGGGCTCATACGCCACTAAGGTTAAGGGAACACCTCCCATGTGCACTTCTTCATCAAACACACCTTCACCATCTTTAAGTAACGAGAGCCACTCCTTCGATCTGCGACTGGCTATGTTGGAGCGCAACCAGCGCGAGCAACAACGCGTCTCAGATGAGCTACAACGGAAAATACTCGCACTGACGCCGACACTCGCAACTACCACATCCTATCTTACCTCTCAACTCACGGAGCTAAATAAGCAACTCACCATACTTACCGCCCCGACCTCCAGCTCCCATGTAACCGAATTGGCCGACATGGTCGAAACCACCACCACTGTGCATCACACTCGTTTAGTCCAGCTGGAAAATTCAATTGTCCGGATTCTTACGACCCTCGAAACCCAATCTAAGCAACTGGAATCTTTCACCTATATGCTTAATTCCCTGCAAGAGTCGCTTCCCCCGGCAAAAAAGAAGGAACGCACACGCGTAGGCGCTTCCTCTACTTCAAAGACCTAGATGGCGCGTGAAAAGGATCTCAATATTTTGCAGTGGAACTGCCGCAACTTTCGTCATAATAGGACCCCTCTCCACCGATATCTTCTCACCCGCCAAACATTACCCCATTTTCTCCTTATACAGGAGACTCGGGCGGCCCTTGCCATCCCGGGCTACTGTGCATATCACGCTACGACGGGAAAGCCACTTGCGTTCATTTATGTACGCAATGACGTTCTCGTTGAACCCCTAGACGTACCCTCCCCCCTCCTGAAACATTTAGTTGGTGTGGTCTATTACCAACCCTCTACCCGTATTTCTCTCGCTCTGATGTCCTTTTACAACCCCCCTGTCACGTCCTCTTTGTTTAGTGCTCTTGGCAAATTCCTGCACTCTCTTCCATCGAACACACATATCCTCCTTGGGGGTGACTGCAATGCTCCTCATAGGCTCTGGGGTTACCACGAAACACTCAAACCAGGTCGCCTTCTACACTGCCTCGCCCAGGAACGCCATCTCACCCTTCTTAATACTCCTGACACCCCTACTCGAGCGGGCACTGTTTCACAGCGTTCCACTACACCCGATCTCACGTTCTCTCGGAGTTCCCTTCCTTTTCACTGGCAGGTGTCCGCTGAAAATCTTTTCAGTCATCACTTTCTCATACACATCACCACCCCTCTTTCCCACAATAAGCGGAAACAACGAGTCGCTCACACTGACTGGGAAGCATTCCGTAATAACTTTTTGTCTGACTCATTTAAAACTTACGACGACTGGACGTCGCGGATCTCTGCAGCAATGACATCCTGTAGTCGCCACGCTCGTTTTCAACTCTCCATTCCTGACCCTGATCCTCACTTCCTCCGCTTATGGCGACGTAATCAACGTTTGAAACGCGCTCTCCGCTCCCAGCCACACAACGTCCAACTTTCCTTCCGAATAGATGCTCTGCGGGCTGAAATTATGACTTACGGCACTTCTCTCGAGCACTCTTGTTGGAACACGCTGTGTGACGGCCTTGACTCCGCACTGCACTCGCGCTCTACATGGTGTCTGTTTAGGTCTCTCTTAGGTACCAAGCCTGCCATTGCTCCCACCCTAGCTAAAGCTCTCGCTCAAGGGACTCCATCTGATGTGTTTGAAAATTTAAAATCTCTGTATCTCCCACCCCGCCTCACACCTTCTTACCCAGAATACTGTGGCGAAGCTAACCCAGACCTGGATCGCCCATTCACGCTCAGGGAGCTGCAAGCTGCCTTAGCCACTCAATCTACCCGCTCGGCACCCGGTGAGGATGAGATAACATATACTACATTACGTAATCTCCCCGATAACGCGAAGGAATTTCTCTTACACACATTCAACCAAGCATGGAACAGCGGCTGTCTTCCAAGATCTTGGACATCATCTCTAATTTGCATGATTCCGAAGCCGGGCAAACCTCCATCTCTCTCTAACCTTCGCCCTATCTTTTTGACGCCATGCGTTGGCAAGACTCTTGAGCGAATGGCCTTGACCCGACTGTCTGATTTTATTGAGGCGAAAGAGTTTTTCCCTCATCCTCTTATTGGCTTCCGACGCCACGTTTGTGCGCAGGACATGTTCCTTGTTCTTCAGCATACTTTTCTTTCACCTTCTCGTAGTCAGATTCATGTGCTTGTAACCGTCGATGTACGGAAGGCATTCGATGGCGTCAGTCATGACCACATACTCGCTCAGTTCTCCTCCCTGTCATGTGGCTCCCGCATGTATTCTTACATCCGATCATTTCTTTCCAATCGAGTTGCTCGCTTTAGAGTCGATACTCATTTGTCTAACCCACACTCCCTCACCCGCGGCACTCCTCAAGTTGCCGTACTATCTCCTACTCTATTTAAAATGGCTATGGCCCCCCTTGCCTCCCAACTGTCCCGAATACCTGACCTCCACCATATTTTTTATGCAGACGACATCACTCTCTGGTGTACGTCTAAATGTCCCGGCCACGTGCAGAATACTTTGCAACGTGGCCTGGACCTTATCGCTTCTTTTCTTGCTACTGCTGGCCTGTCCCCTGCACCGGAGAAATGTGAACTACTTTTGCTAAACCGGTCTGCGTACCAGCGCTCCCACAATACCCTCATCTCCCTACATCTTTCTAGCTCTCTCATCCCCACTGTTCAGCAATGTAAAGTTCTTGGCTTCCCTTTGCACGCGACAAAGAACGCGCAGGCCCTACATCACGCTGTGAGGACTTGCCACTGGGTGCGACGCGTTGTCACTCGGCAGCCGGGGCTCCACGAGGCTCATGCGTGCCGGGTTGCACATGTGCTTGCCCTTAACATGTTCTTGTACTTTGTACCCTACGTACATTTCACCGAAACGCAACTCAACACACTTGAAAGAGCTCTATTAGGCCTCTACAAGGCAGCTCTAAACCTTCCTCTCACTACACCTACCACTAAGTTCTTTGCCACAGGCCTCTACCATCCATTACGTTCTCTTATTTCTCTGCACCACGACTCTCAGATTGCCCGTCTTTCTCTCACTCGTCAAGGCCAATGGCTATTAGCCCAAGCCGGTATCCCTCACATTCCCGTTTCCGTTACCACCTTGCCTTCTGCCGCTAGCACCGCTGCTTCTAACCTTCGCATCCTTCCCCTCTTATTCAATATGTCTCCCGTTCTTCACGCCGGCCGGCGTCATGCGGCAGCACAGCATCATTCTCCTCCTCTCTCTACACAGGGAGTTGCCTACACGGATGCCTCATACATGGCTCCTCGGGGCTCGTGTGGCTACGTTATCTACCATCCACACCTTTCGGCACCTGACACGCACACCAGCGGGCCGTACTTACACCCGCCAAATGTACTTTCGCTCGAGGTCCTTTCCATGGTCCACGCCATGCAGCCATTTTCCTCCCTCCCTTCTCTCCCCGAGTACACGATTTACTCCGACTCTCACGCCGCCATCCGTCACATACAGAACAACACGTTGCCCCCTGCTCTTCAACAGGAGGTCGAGCGAGCGGCCTCTGCTCTTCAACCCTCCACTGTCTTCTTCCGCTGGGTTCCTGGGCATTCGGGTATTAACGGCAATGAGCTAGCTCATCAGCTTGCCCGCGATATATTGCACCGGACACCGTTCATTCCATGGCCCACACCTTCGGAAGAGAGTGAGAGCTCCGCGAATAACGATGGGCAGATCTCCTTGCGTCACGCTATCAAGGAGGTAGGTAGGTAGGTATAAACTTTATTTTTCCTTTGTAAAGGAAAGGTGCAATGGAAGAGAGATGAGGAGAGATTGCTACGCTCGATAGTCCTCCGCAACCCTCTCTGCCCAACCCAGGATGGCCTCCTGGACGTCGGGTTTCAAGCTGCGCATGGCAGCCTCCCACTGCTCCTCATTACTAATTAGTTTTCGAAGGGACGGTGGAGGGGGGTGCTTAGGGCACCCCCACATGATATGATTAAGATTTGCTTTCTGTGCGGAGCAATATTTACAGGAGGAGGACGGGTAAAGAGAAGGGTACATGAGGTGAAGAATGTAAGGAGAAGGAAAGGTGTGAGTCTGCAGCTGTCGCCACAGTACTTCGCGCCTTCGTATGGATTTCGACATTAGCGGCGGTAAGGATAAACGACCAAGGCGGTAGTGACTACAGATGTCGTGAAATGTTAAAAGGCGATCCCGCGCAGCAAACGGTGCCGTTGTCGAAACGGGGCCTGGCTCTTCCAGCGCCTGCGCCCGGAACGTAAATCCTCGGGCGCTGGCGTGAGCCGCCTCGTTACCGGCAAGGCCCGCGTGCGCGGGAGTCCATATTAAAGCCGTGTCTTGTTGCGGGGGATGGGCCAAAAGGAGGGAGAGGGCTGTTTTGGACACCCTACCCGCTCCAAAATTGTAGATGGCAGTTTTTGAATCACTAATAATAAGTGAATAATTTGGAACTGTAAGGGCCAGAGCTATGGCTGCTTCTTCCGCCTCCTCAGAAGAGGAAGCAGAAATAGAAGCAGCAGCAGATATCTGACCTAGCGAATTCACAACTGAGAGGGCGAAAAAAGGACGGGTACTGTATTCGGCAGCGTCAACGTAGAGCACTTCTTTAGAAGTAGAAAATCGTTTTTCGAGAGTTTTTGCACGCTGTCGTCGACGTTGCTCGTGGTGCACAGGGTGCATGTTTTTAGGGAGCGGCGGAATGTGTAGATTCTTGTGTATTTCACGCGGAATAGTGTGTTTGGCGTTAGTGGTTGGAGTTGGCCTGATACTGAGGGTATCGAGTATGTATCTTCCGGTCTGTGTGTTGGAAAGACGAGCATATTGTGAAGTTAAGTGTGCTTCAATAAGTTCAGTTAAGGTGTTCAATGTGCCTGTCTCCATGAGCCGTGCGGTGGACGTTCGAATGGGGACTCCGAGAGCGAATTTGTAGATTTTGCGTAACAAAGTGTCCACGTTATTTTGTTCTCTTCTCAGAAGGAACAGATAAGGGAGAGAATAAGTCACTTTATTGAGGACGAAGGCTTGGATGAGGCGGAGGAGCTCTGCCTCTCGTAGCCCGCCATGCTTATTAGATATCCTGCCTATAAGGCGTAGAGTGTGGTCCACAGTTGTTTGAAGTGCTTTAATGGTGTGTGTGTTTAGTCGATTTCGTTGTATGTGTAGTCCAAGCACCCTGAGTCTGTCAACTTTAGGCACGGGTGTATTGTTCAGTGTTATTTGTATATCAGAGATGTGCTTTTCAGAGCCCCGATGGGCAGGAAGGAGGAGCAGTTCAGATTTAGTGGGTGAACAGGTCAGATTCATGTTACCCGCACAAACCACCACCTTGTCAGCAGCAGTCTGCAGAGTTTCCTGAATGTGACCATCGGAGCTGCCTGTCATCCAGAGGGTAATATCATCTGCATAAAGTGAAAATTTGAGATCTGATATGGATCTCAGCGTTCGAGCCAGCGGCATCATCGCGATGTTAAAAAGGAAAGGTGATAACACTGATCCTTGAGGTGTGCCGAAACTCCCCAAGGAGTAAGAACAAGAGTGTTCAGACCCAATGTAAATAGTTGCCGTACGGTTCGAAAGGAACGCAGATATGTAATCATGAATCTTTTTACCAACGCCTATAGCGCTCAGTTCACTCAATATGGCAGTGTGGCTGACGTTGTTAAAAGCCCCATGGAGATCGAGACTGAGAATTGCTTGAGTATCGAGGCTAGAGTTAGGGATAATGATGTCATGCTTCAGTCGAAGCATGACATCTTGGCTGGAAAGGGATTTACGGAAGCCTATCATTTCGTGAGGGTATAAGTTGTGTTCTTCTATAAAGTTGCTAAGGCGGTTGAGGATTACATGTTCAAGTGTTTTTCCGATGCATGAAGTGAGGGAAATCGGACGTAGGTTGGCTGTGTTTATGGGCTTACCAGGTTTTGGTATGAAAATAACTCTGGCGTCCTTCCACGCAGCCGGCAAGGTAGAAGTGTCGAAGCAGTGGTTAAAAAATTTAGTGAGGGCTATAATTGAGTTTTCATCTAAGTTGCGGAGAAGTTTATTATTGACGAGGTCAGGGCCTGGTGCAGATGAGGTGCGAAGGTTCGCAAGCGCGTGTCTAACCTCAGCCTCCGTTATGGGGCTACTGAGATCATCATTTGGTTGTCCGATATATTCAGGTGCATCGGATCGATACGCGCTGGGTAGGTGTTTGTCGCGAAGATCATTAAAAAGAGTGTTTAAGTTACCTTTGTGCGAGTGAAGTAGTTTGTTAATGTGATGATTATTTGCGGTACGGGATATGGTAGGGTCTAATAAATGCCGCAGGAGCTGCCATGTCATCTTGCTGTCTAGGTGGCCATGCATGCTTTCGCATTTCTGGGTCCATTGTTGACAAGCAAGCTGTATGGCATAGTCCTGGATTTGCAAATCGAGTCTCGCAATTCTCAGTCTCAGTCGGCGATTGTGTCGCCTCTTCTTCCAGCGTTTGAGGAGAGATTGCTTAGCTTCCCACATGTGAAGAAGTCGGGTGTCAACTATTGTAAAAGGCGTATCAGGTGGTAACATGGTGGTATGCGTTTTTGTGTCAGTGTGCAATTGCTGTACCCATTCCGAGATATCATCTATCTCAGTAGGCGCCGAGCAATGACGGGCCTCGCGAAACTTGTTCCAGTTAATAAGGCTCAGGCGCTTGGGAGCTAAAGGTTTGTGTCGGAAGTGTATGGTAGTTTGAATAATGTAGTGGTCACTACCGAAGTTAATGTTCAGGTTGGTCCATGTGACAAAGTGAACGCGATGGCTGAGTGTAAGATCGGGAGATGTATCTTTAGCTACACTATTACCTAATCTAGTGGGCATGTCTATATTGTTGTGGAGGGTGAGGCGGTGATCCTGTATGTGAACCCATAAAGCCCTACCCTTGGGTGTAGAAACAGAGTGGCCCCATACTTGATTTGGTGCATTAAAATCACCAAGTATTAGGAGAGGGTGATGTTTCGCGGCCGCAATGGCTCGGGCAAAGAGAATATTGAAGCGATGGTGTTTCGCCTGTGGCCTACTATAGACGTTTAATACGTATAAAGGCGACTCTTGAGTTTTACAAGGAAGGACCTCCAAAAAGTTGTGCTCCACATCGATGCCGTCGAAATTAGAGTGAGTTACCGTCAAATGTTTTTGCGTTAATATTGCAGTATCGGGAGAATTTAGAGATTTAGTTTGGTGTACACTGTAACCGGGAAAAGTTATGTTTCCGTGGGTCTCTTGTAGGGCAATGACTGCAGGGGGTTTGGGGCAGGAGGCCAAATATTGTTGAAGAGTCGCTTTCTTTTTGCGGAACCCCCTGCAGTTCCATTGCCATACTACAAAGTTCGAGCGATTAGGGTTTGCAGCCATTGTCGGGAGGGGGTGTAGGAGAGAGGGCGGTTACGGCTATATTTGGATTGTTGGCCGTGACGGCCGCAATCCATGCAGTGGTCTGCTGCATTTGAGTTTGTACAAAATCTAGAAACTTGTCAAGTTTGTCATTTATGGCAGCTTGGCCCGTCTCCTGAGCTGTGAATCTGCTCTCTATGTGAGAAATCTTACTTTCAATGACGGCGAATTTCTTCTGTGTTTTATTTTCGAGGGCGTTTATCCTATCGTTAAGAGTTAGAACTGAGTCGCTGAGAGATTCTTCTTCGCGTGGTGTGGCAGGGGTTTTGCGCTTATTTGAGGGTGGCAGCTGGGAGGTGTCTCGAGGCATTGTAGTGTCCATGTCAGTAGGAGGAAGAGGTATCGTGGGTTCAACAGCAGGGGGCGAGTGAGCAGGAATGAGAGATCGTGGTTCGGGATGCTGCGAAAGATTGCTAAGGGGCATTCGGGATTGTAGCTCGAGCTTTAACTTTTGAATTTCTGCCTTGAGGCTAGCGTTTTCAGCTAGAACTGTTTCTAGGCTAATGTTTTGAGATAAGGAGCAGTTAGAGGAAGCTGCCTGTGCCCAGCTTACCTTTAATGGGTTTGGCAGATGACTTGTGGAATGGGGGTTCGTTGACTGGGTCGGGAAGTCAAGTTCTTTGGGAGTCGAGTTTGGGCCCCGCCTCTTGCTCTTGCTGCGACCCCGCTGTGGGCCACGCTCTTGCGAGCGATTAAGGCTCGGTGTCCGGGATGATGGAACTTCTGAGGGCTTAGGTGTCTGGTATTTAGGTGTCTTGGTCTTGTAACGCTGTTTGCACAATGGGGAACCGGTGATGTGAGCTCCACCACACACGACACAGACGGGTTCACATTCATGGTCCATTGAGGAATCCTTCAGTCCGCACTTGTGACAGATTGCATCGGGAGTAGAGGGGCAGACATCCTGGCGATGTCCAATTTTTCGGCAACGGGTGCAGGCTTCCACCTTCAGTCGGAATGGGCGGCAGCGAAGCGTGCAGCCTTCGTAGTTGATGTAAAAAGGGACGTGCGTGCCACGGAAAACAACCAAGATGGTTTCGGTGGTGCTCAGTCGGCGAGCGGCCCCAATGGTCATGGCTGGATTACATCTTTGGAGGGTTGGAAGGATTTCCTCTTCAGCGTAATCCAGAGGGAGATGAAACCTTCCACGACAAGAATCTACAGGGTCGGCAACGTGGGTGACGACTTCGTAGGGGACTCCGTTGAACTTTAAGGTCCGGATGTTGTGGTATAAATCTGCTCGGTCCATGCTTGACGTACTCACGAGCACTGTGTGACTGGTGGGATTGACCCTGATTTGATCAGGGCTGCTGATGGGAAGTCCAACTGCTTTGAGAACGAGTTGTCGTAAGACACAGGGGTGCAACTTGGTACAGTCGAGACCCCCGCGTATCCGAAGAATCACCTTGTAGTCCGCATCGGGCAGTGGTGGAGGTTTAGGCTCCCATGAAGATGGTTTCTTCAGATCCGCTGCGCAGGTGTCAGCCGATGAACCAGTGGGACGAAGGTCAGCATGTAGAGCACGCCATGAGCGAGCGGCGCCGCCTCCAGCAGCGACGCCCGCTGCGACGCTGGCCGCGTCGCGCTGGGCGCCTCCACTCATACTAGGCCGGCGGTTAGGCCTAGCGCGGAAGCGGTCGAGCTGAACAATAAACAGTCAGCACTGTTCTCAAGGAGCATTATCACATCCCAACAAGGTGTCGAATGGGTGCCAGGTCCACTTACAGTTGGTGTGATGTGTGATCCAGTGTCCAAGGACCTGAAGAGGTGGTCATAACACGGTAAGTAGCCGGAGCCAAACGTACACACGTCAGCGTTTGATCGGGATCAAGACGCGTCTCATCAAGGAGGTATATCTCCAGCTCCGGCTTGACAAGCGTCTTTACCCTCCCCCTCATTCATCACTCACTGCGCTCGAGGCTCGAGCTCTACGGCATATCCAAATGAACTGCCTGATAACCCCCTCTCGCCTTTTCTTTTATATATATAGGTCTAACCCCTGCTGTCCTAATTGTCCCTCCCCATACGCTGACCTGTCACACTGCCTGTTTTACTGCCCAACTGCTCAGCAATTCAGCTATTACCCTCCCCCATCCCTTTCCATCACCTCCTGGCTCGACTGGATCGGCGCCGAAGGGGAAGAAAAACAGCGTCGACTGATCGCACAGGCGGTCGAAATGCTCGGTCTGTAAATTTGGCTGAATAAAAGTATATTACTACTACTACTTGCCCTGCACGCTGGGTATATTGCGGTGGTATAACGAGAGATTTCCTTGCCCTGCAGCAACATCCGGTCACGGCGAGTTGAAGCTGGCTTCATTGCTATGCGCTCATAGTTACAGCATTGGCGCGCATACATGAACACGACGCGTCGTGCCAATACGCTCTATAGTTAGTGGCACACGAATAATCACTCCAGTGAATGCCGTTCTTTGTTAACGGTCATATAGAGTTGCTCATTCTGGGGGCTTCGTTAAATGCGTGCAGATGAAATGCGTTGACTAAGACATTACCGAATACGTGCAGATGAAATGTGTCGACTAAGCCATTACCGTTGTAATAATGTTTCGTTTATGAGTAACACGATATAAGATAACCCGTTGCGTGGTTATCGTAAAGCGCAACTAACTATTTGCGCAAGCTAAGCCATGCAAAGTTACGCGCCGTTTTCTGCGCAGTATTATGTATACCATATAAGTTTGTATGCACATCTAAGTTTCAAAGGTACAACATTAGAGCTAACGCGGCAGTACTTAGGTGCCCGTTTTTAGCTGGAGCGTTACCCTGGCTGTCCCTCTCAGCGACCGAGCAAACGAGGGCAGCGAATAGATAGACATCCTGGCTGACACGCCTTGCCACTACGCGACGCTTCTCGCACCGGCTCCCTGGTAGCGTAGCAGCAACATCGGGTAATGAACAAACAATAAGCAATAAAAAATGAAAATAAACAGTCAGAAAGAATTAAAAAAAAATATGTGTGCCCTCACTCCAGTGCGCGCCTGGGAAACAGATTATAAAAGAAAAAGAAATATGCGAGACTAACTAAAAGTGGACCCACAAACACGAAAAAACTTAAAATATTTAAATAGAAAAGCTAGAATGAAAATGTAACGGAATAACAATTTGCCGGTAACTTATCGTACTGACATGCCTCTCTCAAAAACTTCGCTTCCTTATAGATAGGTCAATGAGAACGCGCTCTGCGGCGCTCGCATTGCATATTGTCTATCAAAATCGACGCTAATATTATTATATTTTTCGCCAACTTTCTTATCCGCATTCGTTTATGTCTGCACCTTTCATTTTGTTTCCGTAGCCTTTCACACCTATGATGAGCGCGAACCTCTTCAGCTGTATCTAACGATACGTGACAGCTTATGCAAATTGCTTTATTCGAACTCTTGGTGCATTTGAAAAAGGAAATCATATAACGGTGACAGCGGTAATTAAAAGTATATATTTTTTAAAAAAAGGCGCAGTGGACGTGCCGGAACATGTATGTGTACCACAGGCTGACGCGCGCATGCTTACTCCCACACTCTCATACACACTCTTACACTCACACACTCACACTCACTATCACTCTCAAACATTCTCACTCACACTCTCACTAACACTCACATCCTCACTCACACCTCTCCTTCACTTACTCTCACTGCCTTACTCAAGGAAAATTAAAGGCCTTCTATATTCCTCGCACTAAGGATATCGTTGAATTTCTCTTGAAGTAGGCAATAACCCCTTAGGTGCACATTCATATAAAAAGAACAGTATTACAGCCACACGTGGCGACTTTGTGAAGGACACCATGTGCTTAAGCCCTAAACCAAGAAAGGGGTTAAGATCCAAGAAGTCTAATAGTGTTAGTGAAGCATTCACTTGAAAGAGAAGGGCCTTCCTAATACGGAAAGGCGAGAACACGCCGAGAGAAAACGGGCTCGACCTGCAATGGCGCAATTTCCGGAACAAAGCTGCGCGAAAATCGCGCTCCCATTGTCGTATTCAGCGGCGCCCAACCGTACTCGTGCAAGTCCTCTCGCCCGCGCGCTTCTCTGACGAGAATGAACGAGACACCCTTACACAGCCAACCTAACAGGCGAATAACAGAAGAGTGGGCCCGCCTATTTCTGTGCCACGCTGTCGTCTCGACGCTTTTCCACTATGGAATTCGGAAGTTTCGTTGTTGACCGTCTCTCGGAACGCAACCCTTACGCGTGCTGCGGCCCTTTCGTCACCGTATTGCGGACTACACGTTATCCCGTAGTGGCAGCATTCGAAATACGAAAGTTTAGTTTGTTTGGTATGACGCGGATGTGGAACGGGAGCATGACTGTATCACGGCTGCCTGGCCGATGCGCGAGTGGGTGTGGTCATTGAAACGTGCACGCTCTAGTCTTAATCGAGCAACGAAACTGCCAAAGAGCTTCTGCCTCCACACTTTATTGCGCGCCTCAGTAAACGCTTGTCGTTGTTGCCTTCTTAAAGATCGCCGTAAGGAACGGTTTAAACGAAAGGCTTAAGACGATTCGGACTCGCTGGAGTGTCTAACGACTGAAGGGCTTCACTTAGCGTAAATTTTTTATCGGTCCTCTTTCGTAAGGGCGGTCCCGCTGGATATAGGATGAAGAAGTCGGGTACATAGATCAATTGATCAAAATTTAGATCATTGTTGAACCGAGCACCAGGGGCACAGTAGCGTAGCCAGGATGTGGCACGCCGCTGGCACCTAGCTTGTGCCGTCCCCCCCCCCCCCATTTTTTTTATTGCTCAGGTACCCTCAGTACTGTCTCCCCGTACTAATTAAAGCGACAAGCATATATTAAAATATGCTCAAGGTCTGGCACTCAAAGCTTGTCTTGAACTACGATGTCACGCGTCAACAGTGGAGACCACTGCTATTGGAATTAACCATACGGCCAGCAATCACATAACTTTGGAGGTGCTTAGAGCACACATCAGGCACCTTGCTCGAGCGCCTGCCCACCGCCTTTGTCCCGCTTGCAGTAGATCAGCCCGGTGCCTACTTTTTGTGCAACATGATTTAGGCTTATCAAGGGCTTCTAACAGCCTACACGCCTCCATAAAGAACGACCCCCCTTATTACGCGGATCAACTAAAACTTTGTTTGACAGTGTCAGGAATGCGTGGTAAAGTGAAGCTCTCACTATCAGCTTTAGAGCAGCTGTCTGTGCTGAACGCAGTACACGTTGAACTCTACATGGATGGATCGACAACTGTTAGGGGATCTGCATGAGCTGCCATTTTCCCTGCAAAAGCGCAAACATACGATTTTACAATACCTCATAAGACTACGTCGACTGCTGCGTAGCTTGCGGAATTTCGCATTGTGCACTTCGAATGATTGAATTACAGTCACCACAAATATGGGTTATATTTAAACACTCGAAGTCAGTCCTACAGTGTCTCATCAGCTTCACGACGTGTTGCTCAAGGCCAACTAGTATTGGAAATAAGAGAAACGTATCAGCAATGAAACGTCGAAGGGCATGACATAACCTTTCAGTGGCTTCGAGGCCACTGTGACATCGGTGGCGACGACCATGCCGATAATTATGCAAGAAATGCTTACGAAAGTGGCGTGCAAGAAGTCATTCCGAAACCGACGCAGCATTCAAGATTCACTCACTCGCGCGTGATATAACGCATTCAATGTGGAATATGTCTGGTTTTCTGCATACCGGCTTTCACCTTCTGGATCCACCATTTCAACTTCAAGTTTGTTTCGGACTAGCCCGATACGAAACATTTCGTACTTCAATATTTTAGCGCAACTCAGTTAAGACGAAATAACAGTCGTGTGCCACCTGTGGCTTAGAGTGTCATTCGGGAAGAGCTTTACAAAGCGAGGGAGCTATTGTGCTCATTCTGTGTCACTGCGCACACTACAGCTTCCGGAAAACACAGCTCTCAGCAAGCTTGGTTAGCCACGATGACCAGCCGCTTTCCTAGCAATAAATTTCGGAGTGTCAGAACATTTGCGCTTCCAACCAGAAAGCGACAAAGACGTTCCTGAAGTTGCTATGGTCAACCAGACTCACTAAACAACTATACGACACTCCTGTGCTTGAGTGTGTGTGTGTGGGCGTATTTTTCTCTCTTCTTCAATCACTTTTTATACATTTGCTCTCTTTCTTTCCTTTCTTACAAATTCGTTCTCTTACCCCTTGCCCAGTGCAAGGTAGCAAAATAAAAATATTCAATTTAACATTCCTGCCTTTTTCATAACCGTTTTTTCTCTCTCTCCTCAAGCTTAGGTGTACATCAAGAAAATAGACACAAACGAGTGCTTTCACCAGTTCCGGAAAGCATTAACGTGTAGCCAGTGTGTACTTGATTAGGGCTGAAAGAGTAAGTATAGTGACTGATGTAACAGGGCGCGTCCAATAAGAAACGGAGATATAAAAAGGAGAACGTGAGATAGCCCAGGAACTGTGCTTGCAAAATCACGAAAGTCTGTTGGCGAGTCTGGTTCATATACAAGGACTCATGAAGGTGCTCTGGGAGACAAAGAAGAAAAAAAAACAAATAAGCAACAAAACTGTGGATTGGATACGTTGTGGTTCTAGAAGGATCGGGTAGACAGTGTAGTGCTCTAATGGGACGCACTGCGAAGGCTGTCTGAATATTGCGAAATAATGGGAATGTGTACAGTATCTTTGAGACAGACAGGCAGGGTGGTATAGAAATCAGTGGGATGTAAGGGTCTGCTTACTGTCGTACTGTGCCCTGGGCAAGGGAACTTATCAGTTTTTTATGCTGCGCTTGGGTCCCACGAGGATTCAAATACGCCACCACGAATCCCTGCACGTTCTATAAATCCGCCAGATTGGCGATAATAGCTTGACACGTCGAAGTTCGCTATGGCTATTTTGTGAACTAGGGTTAGAAGAAAATTGTCGAAACAAAACAGTTGCGATTGTGGTTGCCGTTGCCCAGCGGACTAGCATTGATCCACAAAAACCAAAGCTAAACTAAAGAAGGAAGTCTTCAAAGAGTTCACCTCAAGCCTTTGACCTGTCCATGAAATAAGATATCATTCCACGTCATGTGACGTTATTTTACAGCTTTGCGAAGTTTCACATGTGGAACATGAAGAGCTTAGAAGATGTGCTTATTCATTTATTTATTTATTTATTTATTTATTTATTTATTTATTTATTTATTTATTTATTTATTTATTTATTTATTTACGATACTGCCTAACTCATCTATTGGGCCACTACAGAGAGCATAGTGCATATGATATTTATAAATAAAGAATAACATTTTAAGTTACATGCAGGTTAACTTACACTATTGGTGAGGAACAAAAATAATACAAGAAAAGTGTATGTGCTATACAATGAAAATCGACGGAGAGATATTCATACTGAGACATATTTTACAGTGTTAGAAAAATATGTATATATCTAACTCACTTTAGAAATCGGCACACTCATTAGCATCTATAAGACAATTTTATCTTACGTGATGTACTATTTCGCCCCAACACGTTCGCGCTTGACACACGCTTTCAACCGCCTACCAATATACCGTTAAGCATTATGTTTTGCTAGCTCTTTAACAATCTTGCGTCAGTATTATGTTATAGAAGTTTTTATTTGGGCCATTGTGTCTACTATAATCAAAGATATCCCATTGTTATTTTCAACCAACAATGGGAGAAATTATTTTTGCCGAAAAGGTATCTCGATGAAGAGGCATCTAGATGAAGAATACACGTAGACATTCGTATGTATGTACGCAAAACACGTAAATGTCTTTTCGAGACAACCACAATGCTGGTCTTCGACACACTTGAGGGACGCGAATGACAATACGCCCACTGCTCCACTCAATTACATTGATTAACGTGATTCCTTACATGACACGACTCCTTGTGTCGGGTATTTCTGAGCAGTCTCATGCAGTGATGTTTTTTGGTAGAATGCTCGAGTGCCGCAGGTTCAAATCCCACTCCATACGGGATAATTTTTAATGTGCATCGTTTAGCATTCATCAGTCCTTAGGTCGTCGATATCAAAATACCCTCACCAATGAGCCAGCACGTGCTCTCTTCATCTACTTGAATCTCTTCTGCTTCGCTCCGAGAACAGGCGTACCGATTCGTACGGCTCGAGATGCATTAACTCTGATCGCCGAGAGAATGACCACAAGAGAGGCAAAGAAAGAGCGAAATGCTTGGCCTGGTGGAATGCGTACCTGCTACGCTAAGGCAAGCATTGTAACCACTCGGCTATCCAAGCCGGCTAGCACCAAATACCTTAGTCATGTGTAGTATAGTATAGCCAAGAGACGAAAAAAGGCAGCGAGGGTAGAGAGGAGAGGTGTGAGGGCGAGTATGGGAGAAAAGAAGACGAGATAAGTGTAAAACGCATCATAGAAAAAAGAAAGAAATGAAAAGAGAAAAAGACAAAGAGAAAAAAAAAGAAAAAGAGAAAAGCTTCGCTGCTGGGCAGCACGCGCAGAGAGTCGTTGCGTTCGGAACGCTCGAACACGCAAGTAGCTGGTCGTGCTTGCTCTGGGGTTTTGGCCTAAGTTTGTGTAGTGGCTGTGGTTTCTTTGTCTTTATTAGGTGTTCCTATAGTGCTTTTACAGCTACGTAAGCGCTTTTAGCGCCAGAAAGTTCACTTAGATGCAGTTTTCTTCACCTGGACCAGGGGCTTGCCTCTGGTCTGCTTCACTTCCGCCACAGGAAATACCAGTGGATCAGTTTCTACGCAACGGCATTCCCGCAGTTCCTGTGGCCCTCGTCCCTAGCAATGACGGCTTCATTAGGATGAAGAATCCGAAAGTGATTCAGGCGGAGCTTAGAGCTGCGACGTCTCACTTCCACAGCATCACAGAGGTCCGCCAGTTCGGCAGAGGTGGTATTCTATGTTTTTCATCTGATCAGCTCTGTGTCCAAGACCTATTGAAGTGCTCGAGTTTCGCGACCAATCCGGTAAGCGCCTTTATTCCCCCGCATCTGGCATGTGTGAAAGGTATTGTTCGCGGTGTCGATGTTAACTTGACTCCGTCTGAGGTATTAGAGATGTTTGCCGTGACTGGTGCTATTTCCGTTTATAGGTGTGCACGACTAGTAGAGAAGCAGAAGACGCCGACTGAGTCGGTAATTGTAACCTTTGCTGGAGCGAATCTTCCAAGCGAAATCAAGGCATGGCCACTAATATACAGAGTGGAACCGCTATCACCGCGACCACTCCAGTGTACGAAGTGCTGGCGATACGGTCACACTATTAAAGGATGCAGGTCAGAACTCAGATGCCGAGTGTGTGGTGACAACCACGAAACAAATTACTGCAAAGCTAAAGAAGAGAAATGTTGTCTCTGCAACGAACAACACTGTGCAGATAATCCTGATTGTTCAGCAAAGGCTCGAGAAATGCAAATTCTTGAAATTATAGGGCGTAGGCGCTGTTCTCGACGAGAAGCCCTAGCGGAAATACAGACTAGAACTCAGGGGTATGCCAGTGTTGCAGCACGACATCTCTCGGAAATAAATGGGTCGATTTCCCTGAATATAGCGGAGGCCATAGAAAAGGCTCTAGAAAAAGCCATGGAACGACTGACTTCTAACCTTTGCGATTCTCTATCTCAAATTTTGGCTAACCAGATGACTCGCATATTTGGTACAACGGGAGAGTCAGGCCTAGTATCCCAACATGTTGAGAGTTCACGACCAATAGCTGACGGTGAATCTGAAACTGCGCCATCGTATTATCCGCCAGCAGGAGCCTCTGCAATAGGCGTCCACAGCCAAAATGAGGAATCTGAAACCGCACCATCGTATTTTCCGTCTACAGCACCCCCTGCAGTAGATATACAGAGTGTAAGTGAGGACAAAGCTACACATACAATAGATTCCGATGACATGGATTTGGACCCTAGGTCCCTGAAGAGATCTAGATCGCCTGTGTCAAAGAAAACTAACTCACCGAAACAAACTAAGAACAAAAAGTATCTGAAAGAAAAGGAGAGCCTTTCGAAGAGGGATTTCTTGAAGGAAGGCATTCTAGAGAAAGCTATAGCGGAAGCAGCTCTTTCGAAACCATAGGGTCGCTTAAGATTCTCCATTGGAATTGCCGATCAATCCATTCTGCATCTACGGATTTGGTATACTTGACTTCTAAATTCGCTCCTGATATTATAGCATTACAAGAGACATGGCTATCTGTACATAATTTGTTCCATTTAAATAACTTCCAATCCTTTCGATTAGACCATCCATCGAGAGGTGGGGGTCTAGCTCTCTTTATTAATAATAGAATTAGTATGAAAGTCAAATGCTCATACAAACATATGTCGCCAGAATGCGAAATTTTGGCAGTAGACATTACACTGCCCAACTGCACTCCTTTCACTTTAGTTAATATGTATTTTCCGGATGGAGTTCAAGACACACGAAGTTTGGATCTAGCTACAAAATCATGGTGCAAAGACAAAGTTTTAGTTGGAGACTTTAATTCTCACCACACGAGTTGGGGTTTTAGAACTGATCTTAGTGGGAAACGCTTGTGGGAGTGGACAATGGCTAATGACCTGACGTGCCTCAACGTGAGAACCCCCACATTTATTCGTACTCACTACAGGTCGGCTTTAGATTTAAGTTTTGTCAGTTCAGCCATTACTACTTCTTCTTGGAAAGCGCTGGACTGTGGCACCAACAGTGACCACTTACCGATAAGTTTTGAAATTTCTTGTCCGATAATTCCATCTTGTTCAAATGTAAGAGTATTTGTAAATTACACTAAATTTAGGAATGACCTGAAGTCAGCACTGGCTACTCACTCGGAAGAGAGCGATGATAAAGAAGCACTGAAAATAAACGCAGTCATTAAAAGATCCTACAAAAGAGCCGAATTTACTGTTGAATCCACAAAAAGAGTATATAGCCGTTGGTGGAATGATGAATGTACAAGAGAGCACCGACGACGTAAGGCAGCTTGGAAGCAGCTCTTACATAATCAATCCCCACAAAACTGGGCCGATTATAAATTCATTGCTGCGGGCTTTAAAAGAACGGTAGCTCAAGCTAAACAAGATTATGACAAAAGACATTATGAATACCTGTCGAAGCCTGAACATATGAAAGCACTGTTCCGATATATGAGAGCTCGGAAAATCTTGCCATCACCAGTTAATGTAGCTTGTGATAATCTGTCGGCACAAGAAATGACCACTACCTTAGAGGCAATAGGTAAAGGTTTGGAAAGCAGATTCACTTCAGTAGTGCCAAACAACTGGCACAAGTCTACGACAAGGTCTGACTTTGAAGAAGTGACACAGACTGAAGTATCCAACGTGATTAAACATTTACCCTGTGCATCTCCTGGCCCAGATGGGATCACAGTAGCCATGATTAAAATTCTGTTCAATTTATCGCCTCGAGACATCGCCAACGTTGTTAACTACTCCTTAAAAAACTCATGGGTGCCGCAGGATTGGAGGATAGCAAAGGTGATTCCTATACTAAAAAATCCGGGTGGAGGATTAACAGTCGATAATATCAGACCAATCTCTCTAACATCTAACATGGTCAAACTAGTAGAGAGGGTCCTTCATAGCCGAGTAAGTATCTGGATGACAGACAATTTAGTAATAAAACCGAACCAAATCGGCTTTCATAGTGATTTCTCAATTTGGTGTGCCCATGCTGATTTAGAGAGCCGAATACAGCTCGCGCGTAAAAGAAGGCAATACGCTGCTTTAGTAACGCTTGACATAGCCAAGGCGTATGACAGTGTGGAGCACTTCATATTGTTAAATACGCTAGAGAGATTGAACTTCCCACAATATTTTATTGAGTGGGTGGCAGAATTCTTAAAATTAAGAGAATTCTACTGCGTCAAGGATGGATGTTCCTCATCTAGATTTAAACAAACGCGCGGAGTTCCCCAAGGAGCAGTTTTATCTCCAATATTATTTAATGCTTTAATGAGCACAATTCCAACAGATCAAGAAGTTACTGTCTACATTTATGCTGATGACATCGCACTCTTTGCTGCTGACTGTAATATTTACTCACTACAACTGAAATTACAAAGATATATTAACATGTTAGAAATTTGGTTGCAGTCGATTTCGTTATCGTTAAATGTCAACAAAAGCGCGCTCATGGCATTTCCGCTTGCAGAACCAATTTCAATTTCAATTCTATATAAACAGGAACCCATCCAGCAAGTAGACTCTATCAAATATTTGGGAATCATTTATAATGACAAACTTAACTGGAGTCCACACATAGAGTATATAACTACCAAAGCACAGCGGGCTTCAGGCTTACTACACAAGCTAAGTAACCGGAAATATGGATTACGGAGGCACACCTTGATAACGTTGTACAAGATGTACATGCGCCCCATCATGGAATTTGGCTGCATATTATTCTCGGGTGGCCCTGCTTATAAAACGAAACCTCTAGTTGTCTTGGAGCGAGAAGCACTGCGAATGTGTCTGGGACTCCCTAGATTTGTGGCTATCAACGTACTGTACCAGGAAGCGCGCCTGCCTACACTACTTTGTCGATTTCGAATTTTGACCGTACAAGCATTTTTAAAATTTTATAGCTTACCGGCAAGAAGATCTCAATATGCTTTTATCGCAAACCCAGACGCCTTCTTTCTTGCTCATTGGCCACGGTTTCACACACCTCAGATAATGTTTGTACAAAAAAATCTACAAAGTATAAATGTGAACATTAGAAATGTAATTGACACTAATGACTCGAATTGTCATGTTATTATTGAGTATGATGATATATTCCCCCAAAACGCCAAATTACAATCCCTCAAATTTTTAAATAACATATTATTAGATTACTTGGAGCATGCAAAAACTAAAAATATAATAGCCACAGATGCTTCCGTAAATAATCAAAAGGCAGGTGTAGGCATTGCGTCTGATTTGCTTGACTGGTCCTTTTCAGTGAGACTGCCTGATTTTACTCCAGTTTTTGAAGCGGAGCTCTTGGCGATTATTTTAGCTCTTCGAAAACTTCCATCAAATCAAAACAACGCAGTAATAATGACGGATTCTCTTTCAGTTTGTGCAGCTCTGACGGCTTCAGAGAACTCTCGAATCCTAAGCACATTCAAAACATTAGTACCCCCGCAGTTGAGACTCCTGAGATTACTATGGGTTCCGGGACACTGTGGATTAAGATTAAATGAATTGGCCGATTCCTTAGCACGAGCCGCACTTGATGGGCCAGTTTTGTCCATACTGCCAGATGTTGAATATATCACGGCAATAAGATATCGAAAATCAGCAATCTCCACTGATACGATAGAAAAAGTAATTACACGGACAGACTATAACCACCTCAAGTTTCCATGGCAACCCCACTGGAGTCAGTACAGAAAGCTCGAAGTCTTAATTACTAAATTTCGATGTCGTGTCCCCCCTCTAAACCTGTATCTACACAGAGCTGGTCAGACAACATCACCCCTCTGCGCATTCTGCGGAGAAATGGAATCACTAGATCATTATCTTTTGTATTGTCGCCGGTACGAGATACTTAGAAAAAGGTTACTAGTTATGCCATTTCGGAAAATAGGCCTTAGATTAACGGCGGAAACGGCGCTAAGCTTCGGCGCCTCAGCTTTGGGACATTGCCACAGGGATGCTTTCAATGCCGTTTGCAATTATATTCAGGCAACCAAGCGTATACCATCGTGATCTTCAATAAAAAAAAGAAAAAAAATATTTATTACTCCCCAGGGCAGAGTGAAGTAAACGCAGCTGAGTGCTAATTCATAACACCTCAAATCTCAAAATTGCTCAACTTGATTTTTTTTCTCGTTTGCTCTTTTTATGTTGTTTTTATTTTTACATTAATCTCATTATAATACCAATTCATTAAACATTGTTAAAATGATTACAGAAAAACTGCACTACACTTTCTTGGCCAATCCCCCTGAGTGGGTATGAGCCAGCCTCCCAGGGAAACAAACAAACAAAAGACAGAAAAGAAAGAGGTAGCTAGAAATAGATAAAGATAAAGAAAGGGAAGAAAGAGAAAGAAAAAGTATGAAAAGAATAATAATATCGCGGGTATTACGTCCTAAAACCACGATATGATTGTGAGTAACGCTGTGGGGGACAGCGCCAGGACACTTCAGCCATCTGCTGTTGTTTCTAGCGACACTGATACTGCACAGTACATGGACATCTACCATTTTGTCTTCACCGAAAGGGAACTGCTATGGCCGAGAGGTTGAAGCCGTGACGACCTCTGGATCAGAAGCCAAGCCCTTTTACCTTCGAGGCGAACAGAGCGAGAAATAGGTGAAATAAAAATGAAAACAAATAAAAATAAACAGAAATAAAAAGAGATACAAGAAAAAGACAGAAAATAGAAAAAGATAGAAAGAGACAGAAATGTAGACAGCTTTCAGTAAGTCGCGCAAGGCTGGGTCCCAAAAGAGCTCGTGATCTCCCAGCCAGCATTAAATGGAGTGTTTTATTAAAAAGTTGTTTTATTCACGTTTCTGCGTGACCTATTTATTATTACTTGTGTTGTATATGCTATGTTGTGGTAATGAGCGTTTTACATATTTTGTACAGATGGTTCTATTGCACCGGAACACCGTCCATACGCAAGATGGAAAGCTCATTGTTACAAAAAGATAATGCGCTTTTGCCTATAATAGGCACAAACCGCGTTCATTACCCCATATATTAAATTCGGCGACACGCGAAATTCCGCTAGCAGGTAATACAAGTTAGTAGGATCATCGCCACAACAATGCTGTGGGCGCAGGTTTTTTTTGTTTTTTTTGGTAAATCAGAATCTAAAGTAAGCCTAAGCGTGCATGAACAAGATCAAGAATTCAGGCTGAGGAAGCTAGAAAGAGAGGAGACGTTATTAAAACAAACAAACAGAGGTAGAGAAAGAGCGCTCCTAAAACAGATGGGCCGCAGTTCGAGAAACAGGGGAGATGGGGTTCGTGCTGGCCAGCGCGACCCCAGAGTGCTCCGCCCTAAATCGTATTTGCCTCGGCTCTCCCGAGCAAATATTGGTGTTACGCGGTGATCGCAGTGGCGGCAGGCCAGCCCTCATCTCTGCCTCTATAGGGCACACTCTTTTTCTTCCCGTCTGCGATCTACTGAACTGACATTGCACTTGTGTAGACTTATTTATCCGGCGAGGCTACACCGATTGCCCCCTCCGTGCAGCGCGTAAGAAGCGACTGCAACGCGCATTTGCAGTAACACGGCCTAAGTTCGCAAATGCTCTCCAGGCGCCTCGTGCTCCCTAACCGTGGCAGTTGAACCCACGGGCATTGCGCGCACACGAAACAGACGGCCACCCGTTGGCTGTAACGACATGAGCTTGTAATGTCGTGTCAGTTTAATGTGGTTAGGGTGTGGTTTTCAGAGAGAGAGAAAAGAAAAGGAAATGCAGGGAAGTTAATCGGGTTGCACCTGGTTTGCTATCCTAAACGGGGTTGCAGAGAGACTATAGAGAAGGAAAAGAATTGAGAAGAAACGAAGTCGAGATAGGGCAACATGCCCGCACGTGCTGCAGTGTTCACCGCGGGTATCCATAAGGCATTACAGCTGTGAACTGTTGCAGAATACGGTTAGACTGCGAATGTATTCTATAAGGTGGATTGCAATCTGCGATGTTTATGAAAGCTTGTAAGTCGATTGTAATTGAAGGGATGTGGACAGGTATTTATACGGAATAATAGACCGCGCTGGATCCATCAAGTGACTCGAAACAATACAAGGCTAGCAAATACTTAAGTTTAGAGAGAGCTTGCTATGTAGGCCCAATTTTATTGTTGTTATAGAAATTGTTGACTATACAACAACAGTAGAGGAGGTTACACGTAAAGCATTCTTTAAAACCAAGAAGTAGCGGCGTCTCATTTGGTCGCCATCTTCGTTTTCAACATTGATAAAGCCTTTCGTTTTGCCATTCTTTTGTTATACAATACAATGTCGTCATGCTTATCAAGTTATGTGTACTATCATGCTCGGTGCACGTGCCACAACTCTAGTTATTCAAAAACACCGAGTAATTGGAATGATGAAGACAGAACATCATGGCACAAACTGCACATGAGCGGTTTCAAAATTGAAGACTCTGGCAGGATGGACTTTTTTCTTTCTCAATCACACGCGAAGTGCACGTTGGCAACTTATAAAATAATTCTATGATACATGCCAAAACAGAGCTTGATTGAAACTTACTTTACCTAAGCATGAATAGAAAAGGAAGACTGTACAGGCGAAAGATAACTACAAAATGTATTATCTTGCTTGTGACCCATGTAAGAATAAATCGTGACAATGAATTAAAAGGAGTACAGCACCGACACAGAGTGTGCTGTGGTGCTTTCCCTACATTGGCAAAATGTTAGTATAAGATGCATAAGCAGCTACACGACAGCAATCTGTTCTGTCAACTTGCTTTTGCCATTTCACAAAAGCGAAATCGCTTTATCGATACAACAGGCGAGAGAGCTGCGCTGCCCGGCGGACGTTCACCTAACCATTTTTACACAATGTGTTTACCGCGGAATCAATATACTGACTTTTTAGTGGCTTCTAAAGCGCTCTATAATATCAGTAGCTATCCTACAAATTGTGCTCAGCGCACAGAGAAAACACGACGAAAGCAGATTTTTTTTTGCGCTTTCTTCTAGGTTATTGCAGGACAATTATGTAAGCGCCAAAAAAAAGTGATGCAATTTCTTTGTTTCTTCAGGAATCTGGTGACTGTTGAATAACAAGCCGCTATGTCCCTGAATATTTGAACTCTTAGTTGACCAAGCACTAAAATCACAATAAATAGATTACCCATAGATGCATGACCAAATGTTGCAGAGGGACCTTTAGTAATCCCAGGGAAGACAAAGACGCAGCAATGTAGACGATAGAAGATTTTAAAAAAATGCTAAGTAGAAGTGTGATTTCAATTATTTCGCGAGCTAACTTAAATATCTATTGTTGAAGAACACAAGAACATAACGGTAAACGTGACAAGTACGTGGCATGCGTGCGCGAACTGCAAAAAAAAAGGGCACGGAAAGGCTGCAGGATGTAAACACAGCCAAAACTTTTATTACATATAACATTCACTTAAAAAGGACAGCAAGAGTCCCAGAAGATTCAAAGCTAATTTACTCTGAGTGTCTCAGGAATGCTGTGATAACGACGCGCTCTTTTTTTTTTCGGCGCTAAAGGGGACGAGGGTGTTATAAATATGAATAAAGCAAATGCGATTGTCAAGACAAAAAAAAAAAAAACTCATTTCGTTCAGCGTCCACCTGATACCTGCGTTGGGGCAGAGACAAAGCCTTTGAAGACATTGTTTGTTTTATTTCGATTTGTTGCAAGCTATTGTTATCATTTTTTGCGTTATTCTCGTTTCCAGGTTCAGGAGTTGATTAAGGCACACGCTCGGCTGGACAGGATCATCAATTCTTGGCCAAAGTGGAGATCACGTGGCTCCTTTAGGCAGCGTTGTGGTGAGCCTTGTGCGCTGTTCGGGCTTACGCGCGAACCCGCTACACCAAGAGCCCCTACTTTCGGATGGCATCACGTACGACACGTGCGCCTTCGTGCCTCGCGGGCATGGCGTCGCGATGAAAGCCTTAGCCAAAATGACTGGCGCTCCTCGCGTTTGCAGCAAAGAACCTATGGAGATTCCGCGAGTTCGAGACAGGCGAACACTTTAGGTAGTTTAAATAGATATCGAAGCAACATTGCCGTTTTGATAGTAGAAGCTTGACCCGCCAGCAATGTGCGAAGTGATAATAAGAAAACCACTACGCCTGCACGGAACGCGCAGCACAGTCACAGCAAAAGCTGAAAAAGTGGCCTTTCAGAGCCTATTTAAAACATTCTTTTGGTAACTGCTGCTAGGCACTTGCAGGGTACCCGCTACCCCATAAATATTCATAATTTTTGCGTCGTATGGAGGCATTCGCGGTGCCATTCTTCGCCACTCTTCGGAGAAGTGTGATAACCGTTACACACTTGCAAGCAGTATTTTTTTACATTTACTTGATGTTGTGGCTGACGACAATGAAGAATTACTCCTGAAGCTTTTGTAAAGGAGTGGAGATTTCGATGACCCAGTTGTAACGCAATTTACAACTTTTTACGTCTGGTTGTTCCTTTGTTGTTCTAAAGCGATTTATTACTATT
This sequence comes from Rhipicephalus microplus, assembly GCF_043290135.1. Taxonomy (NCBI): domain Eukaryota; kingdom Metazoa; phylum Arthropoda; class Arachnida; order Ixodida; family Ixodidae; genus Rhipicephalus; species Rhipicephalus microplus. The sequence goes on along the minus strand of NW_027464625.1, from coordinate 1,129,128 downwards.
ATTAACGCGATTCCTCTCCCGACGTCAAGCCTACCCAAGGCCAATTTACAACGAAGTTTCAAGCACCAGTGTGACTCGGTGGTATAATGCGGGGCTGGCACTCAGGGTGCCAAGGTTCCAATACCATTCGGTCCGCGGTGTCTCTTACAAAGTTATTTTTTCTTGTTTTCCACGAAAGTGGTTACGGACACCGGCGGCAGCGGACAATTACGGCGCACGTGAACCCTGTTGTGATCTCATAGGATCTTTCGCTGTAAAAATAAATGACAGACGGAAGCAGTGTTCAACAGCGGTGCTTGGGCGTGTAAAATAATTTAGCTCAAACTCCAGCGAGGTATATCAAGACGGCCATTCAGATTCACTTTCGACTTGTAAAAACGAGGAACGAATCGGGTCAACGTGACTGGCTCTATTTTGTGGAGAGAAAGGCTAGTTGTCTGAGAAGACAAGAAAAAGCCTTTCAGGGAACCTTCAACAAATACAGAAAAAAAGAGAATAATATCAGATATAAAGAATATACTGCAGCAAAAAATAATTATATTGAAGCTGACTACTGCAGGGAGCGTTGTTAAAAGATTTCTAGCCATCGGTGATCGCGTTTTGGAAGTCATCGCATCGTGCACCTGATTACTCCCGTAGAAAAAAAAAAGATGAATCACTTGAGTTCTGTATTGTAGCTTATTGTTGAACATTCTATCATTATAAATATTCCACACAATCTTTTTTTTTCTACGTCATCACTTCGACGTTCCTTTTAAATAGATGCTACGTGAAAAAGGTTTTATAGCCATTATTATATTTTTCTAATTATTAAGAAAATGTCAGCCTGCTAGCATCAGCCACAATATGTTTAGTTTACCACGTATAACGTTTATTGAGAACGTTCTTACGCGAGTGAACCTAGTAAAATTAAATCATTTCTCTTCATAATTCTGGCGCCGGGTCCTTGTGTTGTCCCATTGCAAACACAGTCTGAGAGCAATGCGAGTTTACCGATGTATTTTGAGGTGGGCTGAACAAACCTCAATGGCACATAAAAGCTTTTGAAGGTCTCCGTAGACGCTGTTGTGCGCAATCTCGTGTAACACACGCATCGTTAGATGAGCTCAAGAGAAATTCAACATTTTTTTTCACTTCATTTTTGCTTCCTGATTTTTTTTTTTGCAAACGCATGGCATCAAACATTTCACATCGTTGAGAGATAAGGAAACTAAATATTCCGTTCTAAATTCAACGGTGATTTTTTGCTTAACATTGAATTTCGTTTTGATTCGAAGGTTTTTGCTATTCTAACGTATGCCGGTATAGGATATAAGCGTACACCCAACGGCACTTTGTGAGGGGCGATTTATTACGCGCCAAACGAGGACAGTAGCTGTACACTTCTTTTAGCCGTAACCTCTCTACCGTCTTGCATATCGGGCTAATAGAAAACTCGGAGTACGCGTTATCGTGACTTGTGCAGGGTAGCAATTACATGGCGTGCGCTGAGAGCTATAGAGTCGTTGGTGGGGCTGCTTAGATGACTGTAACGGGTCGATTAATCGATACCTTTTCCACACAGTCGGGCTTTTGCTTCTTTTTTACACCTCGTATCAACAAGGTCGCAGAGCAGGGCATGTGACTGGAAAGAAAATTGACACAAATGCGGAAGGAGAGAATCAGTGCCAGCTTCGCCATTTTTTTTTACGTGCCCTAGGTTGCGCAAAGCTTGAAACAGCAAAGCTGGGCGATTCGGAAGTCGAGTTGCTCCTAGATTGTTTCTAGGTTGCTTAACAGCGCAGAGAAGTTATATTTAAAGCCAGGACAACCACAGTACGTCATATCGCGTCCCATTTGCTTTTTTTTTGCTGTGCCACAAAGTGTTTCACAAACGTGGCACGGTTGTCCTAGCTATATGTATACGGAGACAGAAAAGCCCGCTGCAACCAAGCATTCACGCCTTCCAAAGATCTACGGGTTCGTTACCTTTCATGTAGCGCTTCGATCGCTCTGGTGTCTTCCAGTAGCTGCAGTTGCCTTTCCCGTCCCCTAGTATTCTCTTGTACGTACCACAGAAGCACTCCGTATGTAGATAATTCAGCGAAGCTGAAACGCACAGCTGCATTGTTTTTCACTGGTTTAATCACAATGGTTTGTTAAGGCATTCTCTATCACTGCTTAAGTATGTCAGTAGTAGTAGTAGTAGTAGTAGTAGTAGTAGTAGTAGTGGTAGTTGTAGTGGTAGTGGTAGTAGTAGTAGTGGTAGTAGTAGTAGTGGTAGTAGTAGTAGTAGTAGTAGTAGTAGTAGTAGTAGTAGTAGTAAATATTCATTTAGAAAAAAAACAGAGGTTGCTAGGGAGACCAGCCTCTAGTGGGTCAGAGTCCCTGCAGTACTAGGTGGAGTCCCTAGTCAGGGACCCCATTGGTCGTGGCCGCTGTCCTGGCCCACTGAACCATGGCTCGTTGGGCCGCAAGGTCCTGACAATCAAGCAGGGCCGCCTCCCAGTCCTCTCTTGTTGGATTTGGGTTCGTGGGTAAAGAACGATTGGGTCAAGAAGTCTTAATTGGTGTTTGTCACCCGTGTGTTGCCTTCTTTGTTTTTATTGAACCAGCGGTGAGTGGTGAGATGTTTCAAACTTCTGTGGCAGATAACCGCTCCTGCTGATCATAGTTTTCTGTGCCCACCATAGTTTATACCACCAGCTTGAACAGTTTAACTGTTGGAAAGGTCTTCTAACAAAGTCATGTTAATCTGTATGCATGTATTATGAAGGTAATCTATATGTACTGAGCTATTTAGTACATCCGTTGGTGTATATTTTATTTTGTGTATGGTTTGTACGCAAGACGCGGTTATTTGTAGTGGGCTCACATTTTCCTTCGGGTCCTGTACTAAGTGATTTATCTGTTCAGTGCATTTTTTTCCTTGTTGTTATTGTTGTTGTCTGTTTATGTACTGAGAACACCGTTGTACGCTGGTGCCTAAACGGGGGCCCGCAGCTTCGTCAAGCTATCCTTGCGATGGCTTTTTCTGCCGGCCTCCGGCATTGTGTACTATGTACATGATGTCAATAAAGTTCACTGTTCGCTGTTCACTGTTCTCGATATAGCGGGTAAGATAGCCACTCATTGCTGGGCGCGAGCTGGAGGGATATATGTACGTGCTTTGTTGAGTGTAGGCGACAAGGCAACAATGCTCGCAAACAGAACAAATGAAAGAAAACGACATCATAAATCACTTCGAGCTACAATACGAGAACAGTGTATAATAAAGCCAAGTTAATACAAAGCACATGTGGGCTCGGCCAAAGGATGTAGGGGAGTGATGAAACTGCCAAATTCGGAGGAACAAAATGGAATGGGCTGATACAAGAGAACGTTGGTTGGAAATAACTGGGAGAACCCCTGTAGTAGAAAACAATGTGATTATGATTAAGATAATGATAATGATAATTATACCAGCCAGGAATAAAACTATTATAATTGGAATTGTATAATAAGACGTTACAGAAATGACACTGAACAAAGAAGCGATAAAAACACTGCTACGGTCATAGTCAAATTCATCTGAACCTGGCACGCACGAACGCACACACGCACGCACGCACGCACGCGCACGCACGCACACGCACGCGCACGCACACACGCGCACCACGCGCACATACGCGCACGCGCACGCGCACGCACACGCACGCACGCACGCACACACACGCACAAAGTCAGATAGTCATTCATGCCACCCCTTTCTTCTTTTTCTCCTCAGTGAATCGTATGAATCCTCTAAAAAGCTTTCTGCACCCAATTGTATTTTGCGTTGCCTTTGAGATGAGAGCCACAGGAGGCTTTTTATGCTAAATATGGCTTCTCAGGGAACGCGGAATCGGCCCGTCTTTTACCAAGCGGCGATGTCGTCTGATGAGGCCGTCACGAGACGTCATCTTGAAGTCCAGACATCCCAAATGTTGAACTTGACGTCATGATGACGCTGAAGGCGATGCCACTAAATCACGTGTCCTTGAAACCCATCTAAAATGAGTGAGTGAGAAAGGAAAGGCCGGGAGGTTAACCAGATATTGGCATCTGGTTTGCTACCCAGCGCTGGGGGTGGGGAAGTAGGGGCAAGAAAGAGGGGTTAGAGAGAGGAAAAAAAACGCACGCGCACTCATAAAAAAAAACAAAAACAGACACTGGAAGGGCGTCCCAGCTACAACCGTTCAGCAAGGCCGGTCAATCGCAAAAAGTTCAGCAGCGCTTTCAGGGCCCTCTTCTGTGAAGTCGCATCCTGACGATACTGCAGAATTTCCTGCTCCGACAGAGGCTGATCATCTAATTTGTTGAGTTCCCTGCGAAGGCATAGTCGCCACCTACTATACGCTAGGCACTCACAAAGAACATGTTGAATGGTTTCCTCCTTGCCACAGTGGCCACAGGCTGCGGTGTCGGCCATCCCAATGCGGAAAGCGTAGGCGTTGGTAAATGCAACGCCCAACCACAGCCTACATAACAGGGTCTGGTCTGCTCGGCGAAGCCTCGACGGGACATGAAGACTTAGCGTAGGGTCAAGCGAGTACAGTCGGGCATGCTTGAAGTGCGGCTGATTCCATTGCGATGTGGTTTGCCGGCGAGCAAGTCTGCGGAGCTCTCGTGCAGCATCCGTCCTAGAAAGTGGTAGACGCAGTTTATGATTTTCTGTGTGGGCTGAGCGGGCAGCTTGATCGGCCCGTTCATTGCCGATGATTCCGCAGTGACTGGGCAACCACTGAAATGTAATTTGGTGCCCTTTCTCAGTCAGGTGGTGTATAATCTCTGCTATCTCTAGTACCAGCTGCTCGTGTGGTCCACGGCGTAAGGCTGATAGTAGAGAATGCAGTGCCGCCTTCGAGTCGCAGAAAATAGTCCACTTGCGCGTAGGCTGATCAACTACAAATTGCAACGCGGCACGAAGTGCTGCCAATTCTGCTGCCGTTGATGTTGTTGCGTGAGATGTTTTGAATTTAATTGTTGTGGCCAACCTTGGTATCACTACTGCTCCTGTAGAGCTGTCCGGCTGAACCGATCCGTCAGTGTAGATATGTGTGGAGTCTTGATATTTCTCATACAAGAGAAGTAGTGTGAGCTGTTTAAGAGCCGGTGACGACAAATTGGCCTTTTTCTCGACGCCAGGTATGTTAATATTTATTATTGGTTGAGCGAGGCACCATGGCGGAGTCACAGGTCTAGCGGCAGGAGAGAACGAAGTTGGGATCGACTCACCATGTGCGGTCACTGTTTTGCAGTAAGATGTGCATGGTCGGACCACTGGTAGAGAGGCTAGGTGATGTCGAGGGGTTCGAGCAAGGTGTCGTATATGTGTCCTCAGCACTTCCACATTAATGTGGGTCTTGATGAGGTTGTCCCTTGTGATGGCGATAGTCGCCGCTGTTGATGCACTTTGGGGCAAGCCTAAACATATCCGGAGTGCTTGAGCCTGGACACTTTGAAGCATTCGTATGCTTGTTTTACTTGCGTTGGTTAACACAGGTAGGCTGTACCGAAGGAATCCAAGGAAAAGAAACCTGTATAGTCGCAACATAGCAGTTGTGGACATTCCCCAGTTCTTTCCAGCGAAGAACTTGAACAAATGACAGATGCCTGTCAATCGCCTTTTCATGTATGATACATGTGAGGTCCATGAGAGGTCTCTGTCAATTATAACACCTAGGAACTTGTATGATCTGAGGTGACGTATTCTTTCGTTGTTTATCAGAACGCTGTAGTTATGCATTGGTTTGCGCGTAAACGCCACTAGTGCACATTTCTCAGAGGAAATTTCCAGACCTCGTTGACGGAGGTAAATAGCAACTTGAGTGGCAGCTCTCTGAATTCGCGCTCGCAGCTGCAGACGTGTTACTGCAGACGTCCAAACGCAGATGTCGTCCGCGTACATTGACAATCTGACAGTACTTGGCAGATGCTCATTTAGAGCTATTAGCGTCAGGTTGAATAGTACAGGGCTAAGTATGCCACCCTGGGGAACACCACGGTGGCTGTAGTGTAGCGAAGTGTCACCATCCTCGGTTCTCACGAAAAAGGTTCGCTCAGAGAGATAGCTGCGTATCCACTGAAACATCCGACCACCCACTCCTACCTCCTTGAGAGCGGTGAGGACAGCTTCATGTGTGACGTTATCGTACGCCCCTTTAACATCAAGAAATAAAGAAGCGCAGAGACGCTTACGGCCTTTTTCGTGCTGCACGTAGGTGACCAGGTCTATGACGCTATCAATTGATGACCGGCCACGGCGAAATCCCGTCATAGCGTCCGGGTAGATGTTGTGATGCTCCAGGAACCATTCTAGCCGTCCAAGTACCATCCTCTCCATCACTTTGCCCAAGCAACTAGCCAGTGCAATCGGGCGGTATGATGTGAGCACCAATAGTGACTTGCCAGGCTTCAGTAATGGAACCAAACGGCTGGTCTTCCAGTTAACTGGGAGGGTGCCCTCTCGCCACGAGTCATTGTATATCTCGAGGAGGGCACTCCTCGCACACTCACCAAGGTGACACAGTGCTCTGTATGATATTCCATCAGGCCCGGGTGCTGATGTCCGTCTACACAAAGCCAGTGCTGCTTGAAGCTCATGAATAGAAAAAAATTGGTCCATGGGGTGATCGTGTGATGTCGTGCCACCGCGTGAGAGCGTGGAGATGTTGGGATCTGCGAGTTGACCAGATAAGTTGGCACAGAACTCTTCTGCCACGTCGACCTCCGATCTCTGTTGAGAGAGGGCTAGAGCCTTGAATGGAGACCGCTGAATGGGAGATGTCCGGAGCCCTCTTATTGTCCTCCACAAGTGTGATAAAGGCTTGCGAGGATCTAACGAAGCGCAGAAGGCTGCCCAACGTTGTGACTCTAGCTTGTCTATGCGGCGTTGTATCTTCTTCTGAAGACGTCTAGCGTTTCGTAAATCGTCGATTGCTTTCGTGCGTCGGTACCTTCGTTCCGCACGCCGTCGGAGAGCCCGAAGTCGTTCTAATTCCACATCAAATTCGGTTACTCTCGAAGAGCATGTGAGGGTGCACACTGTGTCTTGCACTGTGGACTTGATCACCTCTTCTAAGTCAAATGAGGTGTTCTCTTGACAGCGTTCTTCCATGAGAGATTCAAACTTGGTCCAGTCTACTCTTTGGATAGTTTCGCGTACCTTGCAAGGTGATAATCCTCTGATCTTGACATATGTGGGAATGTGGTCGCTCCCATGTGTTTCTATGTCCGCAAACCATCCGGCACATCTGACAAGACCTCGAGAAACAAAAGTCAAGTCAAGGCAACTGCTGTATCCAGGGCCACGTAAAAATGTTGGGCTGCCATCATTTAACAAGCACAGCTCGTTGTCTGAAGCAAACGTTATCAGACTTCTACCCTTTGCGCTGATCTTCGGGCTCCCCCATAGCGTATGGTGGGCGTTGAAGTCTCCGATGATCACCCATGGGCCAGGAGTGGATGATAGGATGTGTCCTAGTCTTCTGTGGTCAAATCTACTTGATGGCGACAGGTATGCACCGACAACAGTGACAGTAAGACCCCTTTTCTTCACTGTTAAGCATATATATTGGTTATCGTTGTCAGGTGGTACAGGCCGAATAATGTAGGTCAGGTCACGTCGAATAAACAGCAGGACCTTGCTGTTTCCACTATAACAAGCCGACATAAAGGATTCGTATCCGGAGAGTCTAATAGTGCTCGATAAATTTGGCTCGCAGATGACGATGATGGGAACATATTAGTGAAAACGAAGCGACGGAAATCTGCAATGCGTGATTTCAGTCCCCGTGCATTCCACTGAAACCCACCTAAATGTCTACTATGACGATGACGTTGCGTGTTTGATGAGACACCTGAGGCATTCGCTTTAAATTGACATTACGCTGCCATGCTTGAACTGCAGCTGATAATATTGTGACGCGGTGCGTTGACGAGCAAGCCAGTGGAGCGTCCGTGCAGAATCGATCCTAGAAAGCGGTAGGAGTTAATGGTATGCTGCGTTAATTTTCTGGTGATTAAGCCACGCCCTGTCACCTTTACTGGATGTTTCCTAGTATTCATTCAATATTTGCTCTTTCCATTTATGTGAATAAGATTAACATGACGTGAACATGAACATATGATAGCAGACAGTGCTTCGTCTTGCTTTTTTTTTGTCTGTTCCGTTTTCAACGACTTCAAAGTCCCAGATAAGTACAAGGTGCGGGTGGGGTTAGCGGTGAAAATTCTGTAAAAGTTCTGGCCCATTATCACGGCGCTCATGGGCGTAACATTTGAAGGGAAGAACTTTCCAGCCAAAATTGGCCAGTGGAGGCCACTCTGATTTTTCTCACGGCCACCATTATCCAGTGGGAAATCGACCACGCGCCTTCGCGCACCGATCGAAACACGGTCGTCGACTGGTCCCGCCTCCCTTCTCTAAATTGCTAGCTTCCGCTCGAAATAAGTGAGAAGAGTGGAGGCGAAAACTTTGCGTGGCACAAAAGTAAAGTACGTAAACGAAGCAGTGAAGCAGGCTTTGTAGCACTAAATAGACGTCTGCTCCCGGAACTCGCCCTCTCGACGATCGAACCGCGAAACGCCGGCTGCGTATACGTTTTGAAGCGTGATCATGCAGTACCACCGTTGCAGAACAAACGTAGTAAGCGAGTGCAATGTTGTTGGGAGTAAGTTCAATGTGATGAGAAAGAGTGAGAGGGGTAATCACGCTCGCAACGAGAAGCACGCCAGGCAAGGCGTGAACGTATAGGCGTCAAGATATTGGCCGTTATATGTATATTTTACCGGCAAAACAGATTGCGCCTGTCTGTGCTCTCTTCCTTCTTGCACGTTTTTTCTTGCGCCAAATGCCATCCACATTGAACCCTTCCCAGCACCGGTGCGATCTTTTCTGTGTAATGGCAGAGCCCTGCGCAAATACTACTGGTAGAAGTTTGGCACTGAAGTGGTGAGGGAAACCATGTTATTATGGCTTCTCTAGGTTTATTGGCCTGTGTAATGCTCGAAGGACAATGGTAAACTGGGCGACATTGGCGTAGCTAAGTGTCGGGGTGAGGTTGAAGTCATTTCTCCCCTCCAGAATTGAAAAAAAATCGTATACACGCACGCACAAAAGCGTGCACGAACATGCATAAAACGTGGCTCAACCCACTCTTCCTGTTGCCGAAAAAAGTTTCTGCCTATGCCCCTGGTTTCAGCATCATCTGATGCTTCAAAGTTAGGAAATGTGGCAAAGCTGTGACCCTTTCCCATCAGTATACAGTGGCCATGAAATTATGTACCAAAATGACTGATTATGACTACACTTGTCAACAACAGAAATTGCTCTCACGCGGAGCCAATCAGACTATGCTCGTCATACATGTGTTCCTTGACGCCATATGGCTGTACTTTTTCGTCCGTCCGTCCGTCCATCCATCCATCCATCCATCCGCCCATCCGCCCATCCGCCCATCCGCCCATCCATCCATCCATCCATCCACCCACCCACCCACCCACCCACCCACCCACCCACCCACCCACCCATCCATCCATCCATCCATCCATCCATCCATCCATCCATCCATCCATCCATCCATCCATCCATCCATCCATCCATCCATCCATCCATCCACCCACCCACCCACCCACCCACCCACCCACCCACCCACCCACCCACCCACCCACCCACCCATCCATCCATCCATCCATCCATCCATCCATCCATCCATCCATCCATCCATCCATCCATCCATCCATCCATCCATCCATCCATCCATCCATCCATCCATCCATCCATCCATCCATCCATCCATCCATCCATCCATCCATCCATCCATCCATCCATCCATCCATCCATCCATCCATCCATCCATCCATCCATCCATCCATCCATCCATCCATCCATCCATCCATCCATCCATCCATCCATCCATCCATCCATCCATCCATCCATCCATCCATCCATCCATCCATCCATTCATTCATTCATTCATTCATTCATTCATTCATTCATCCATCCATCTATCTGCTACGTCTGCAGTGCTCTAGTAATAGCTTCGTTAGCGTGATGCAGACCAAAATTGGTATGATCAGAAGGTTTGACGAATACGACTGTTGGGTCAATACATGAATACCGTGAATATCCTGTTGATTACGTTGGTAGACCATTTTCTCCAGACACGTGAGATACACGTATGACGCCAGCCGCGGGTATGTGCCACAGGTGATAGTTTATATTTACGCAGAAGCAGTGAGAACAGAGACTGGTAGTTTAAATGCGAGAGCGTTAAGAAAAAAAAGGTGACATCAGCTGCGTTACCACCACGAATACAAGTATTAAAAATCAGAACCCCAGAAAGAATCAAACCTAAGAATTCTGTGTAATAGTTAGATTATATTCTACCACAGAGCCATGTCAGGTGTTGAAACTTCTTTGAAAAAAAAAACCCTATGCAGGCCCAACAGCGTCAATTCTGCAATGTTGCAACGCTGGCTATCCAGTTATGTACCAAAGCAATAAACAAATTGAAATGTACACCTGCAGTGTAGGCTTCATATTAGATTAACGGCAGTTGTGGTTTCAGTGTTGGCTCTGCTTTTAGAGCAGTGTAATTACAGCAGTGTAGTGACCATTACACTTGTACTCCTATGATTGAGCAAGCTATATTCAAGTGTTGCTCAACCCAGAGGAAATGTGCCAATGAAAGTTACATATCATATTCACTTTATCGCACCATGAGGTGCCCCTCATTTCGATAATACTGACGACTGTACTACAGCGTGACTGCTGATGTTACGTCAGAGCTTAAGCCACCTTTTAAACACCAGTGTGGTGGACGTTTCATATACGACGCGCACACAACTACTGCACCTGTGAAAACATGTCGATCCACTTCATCACACTTGGCTCAAAGCCAAGAAATGCAGCACATAGAATTACTCGCTTACTCCTTCGCGTGAAACTGATTCCCAGAAGGCGTGCACGTAATCTTCATCTTGAAAAGGCGAATGCGCGCCGCCTGTTCCGTCCGTGCTGCTTCATGATGAGCGCCTGCAACTCACTCAAATTGCTCAGATTTCTATTCTGATGCGTAGGTTCTGCTTTAATTTTTTAAAGTTTGTCCATCATGTACAATTCACTCACCCCGTACTCACTGATCAGCACGCTGCTATGAGTTTTGTACGTATGCATGCCACTTTTGGAGAATAAAGCACATGTTGGAAGTTAGCGTTTAGTTAGCGTCCTGTAGGTTTGCGCGCTACAGATGTGAGCAGCTTCCGCACGTCGTAAATGGTGACACAATGAATATTTAGTAGAATGCAGATAATTTCAATTGAACACATGCGTGACCCATCTCTTCAACCAAAAAAGTAAAAAGAAAGTTAGTGTTCATGATGGCACAAAGGCTCGAACAGTTGAACAAAGCCATGCTCATTTCCTTTTTCCCACGCGGTTCGAAAAACATTGTCTCTCCATTCCTTAAGCGTGGTCAGTCAACTACTCTGCCGCATCACCACACTCCTATGTCGCTTTCTTTTCGGCAAGGCCAAGAAAGGCAGCAACCAGACTGTTAAGGACAAAATGGGATAAATGTTTTGTATTGGCCGGGTCTAATCACGTCAATCACGTCGGGCCGATTGCTCCCCGGTTGGTGAACACTTAAGTAAATTTCGAACGAAGCATGAGCCGCACGCACATCTCACATTTTTCTTTGTATCATCTTCCTTCTTTTTCCCGCTAACTGCTCTCCGCAGTTTCTCATTCGCCAAACATGCCGTGTCAGCTCGGTGGCGTATTGTGGGCGGTGCGTCCCATTTTACTGCTACAATAAATGTTTTTTTTTTACGGCAGTTGGTTAAAATAGGGATCTAGTTTGACCCCCTTAAGATTGGAACTGTCCCTACTGCCAGGTAATATAATAATGGTCTGAAAGTGTACTCGAAAGTGAAAGTTGAGATAAATAGAGTAGTGCACTGCGAGCCCTTGCGGTGCGGTCGCTGCCACTGCGCATGCGTCGTAACGCGAGTCGGCGTTCGCATTCGCGGCCCTCGCGCAGAAAATCCGAAATAACGTGCGGCGATCGCAGCCCGCATGTGACCCGCAAATGCTAGTATCGAGGCTACGGTGTCGCTGCGATCATGCGTTGCGGTTTGCAGCAGGGCAAACGTTATTCTAAAACTCATATGGCACCCGCTACGCCAGCAACGCTTGCAGCGCTTGCAAACGGTATTCTTAAAGTCCCTATTGTTTATGTAGGCACCGACTTCAAAAACGAACATTTATGGTAACTTATAGGCAAAATGGCCGAAAATAGGCATTATAGGTATTATACAAACACCATACGAATCCTTTTTAAGCTTTAAGTCATGATCATATATCACATTAGGGCGATTGGAACGCAAAGAACGAAAAACTGGCGGATCCCGTGTATGGAGAGAATCGATGTAATGTGAAGAATCCAGCAAGGAGCAAGTGATGCTGCACATAACGTACATATAGTGATTTACATTTTAGGTATGGTTATTTAAATGTTACGCCTGGGAGTCCAGGGTGAACGTCATTGTCTCTGCAAAGGTAATCTGTGTCAAGGCCAGCGAGTGAGCCCGCCTGACGCCATCGTCTCAACGACGCAATCTAACCCGGCGGCGCCGATGTGTGTTACGCAACGCACGGCGTGCTCCCTGAACTCACGGGCCCGATAACAGCCCGATGATGCAATCGGCGCCATCCAGTCTGGCGAGTCTTACGCAATGCGTGGCAATACTACTCGCTCATGGGTGCAACCCAGCGCAGCGGCTCCGGATTGGAGGATCATGACGCCACCCAGCAGTGGGTCCCGATTTGAGGAAGCTGACGCCACCAGTGGTGCTTCTGATTAAACGTATCAGGCTCTGACGTGGTCAGCCTGACAACTAGGCTGTGCATGCTCCTGATACACCACTTCAGAGCCCGAAACTGCCTCAAGGTTTATGCCCGCTGAGCGAAAACCAGCTGCTAGAGCACTCACCCAGACGTGGCCGTGGCTGTACAGTTGCACTCGACATGACTCGCAACACAGTAGTGCGTGGCTTCACGAGATCAAAGATGGCGCAAGGCTTCCAATAGCACTTGTTTACATTACTAGACGCGGCTCTCTCACTTGGGTATGATCCCACATACAAAATATTTACCTAGGTGAGGAAACAAAAGATCAAAGCCTATCCATGAAGGGAATGATGGTGAGTGTGGAGAAGCGTTCATCAGTCCATCCATCTGTCCGAGCGTCTGACCATCCGTCCGTCCGTCCGTGCGTCCATTCGTACGTTTGTCCGCCTGTGCGTCGATCCGTCCGTGCTTCGGTACATCCATCCGTCCGTCCATGTGTGCGTCTGTCTGTGCATCTAGTTAACACTCCAAGTTACGTCATCTCGCATCTTTTCATCATATATTCATCGTATACAAGTACCGCCATCCAGCGGACATTTCAAGGACTAAACGAGAGGTAGCTACCCATAATACTACGACTACTACAACAACTGCATATATTGGTGACACACGACTCACAGCTTAAGAAGCTTCGCCCCTAAGAAAACCTAAACCCATGCGCAAGCTATGAGCTCGTAAGGCCACGCACTTCCGTGTTGTGAGTGGGCGCTCCTAAATCACTTTCTTCGACCTAAACGGATGCCACGTAATCGGACTGAGTTATTGTAAATGCTATAGGCCCAGTGTTTTTCAATACAAGAACGAGATTCGAGTGCGACCACTGCCACGCAAGAAATGTGGGTGAATAAAAAAAAGCTGGCACATCTCAATGTTCTTTCACACCTCAGACAAGTTCAAGGCGACGAAAAAAATACGATGATGCGATGGCAGAATTTGGGCATTTCTTTTATTGTGATATCTGAACGTCAACGTAGAGAAGCAAATCTAGAAAACTTGGTCATTAATAAAAACATTCGTATCAGTAGTGGAAAACCTTACCTGCATATGTGCTTGCTAGTTACAGTCAGTTGCTTTCACTGAAAGAATACCATTGTTCTACCTTTCATGTCGTCTTTTACTCCAAGCTGTGCACAGTTGAAACGAGAGGGTCCTGGTCGTGTACATCTTGTGTTTAGTAAAAAACAAAACAAAAAACAATGCCTTCCAGACGAATCAAACGTAGCTGCCATACACGCATAAAGTTTAGCTGAAAATTATTCTTGACTGCCATCTCAAATACTGTTTTAACACTACATCGCTACCCTACTGAAACATTCCGTATGAAATCTTACGGAAAACCTATGGACTCCGCACGATTTCCTTATGAGCTATACGGAAAAGATACGGATTTTTATGGAAACATACGGAAGTTGTACGGCATATACGAAAAACTTTTTAAGAAAAACATGGAAGGATACGGAAATTATATGGAATATACGGAAAATTTCTTATGGAAGGTATGGAAGGATACAGAAGTGATGTGGTATATACGGAAGATTACTTACGGAAAATGTGGAAAAATGTGGAGATATGGAAAGATTTATGGAGTATACGGAAACTTCCTTAAGGAAGTTCTACGGAGCATACAGAAATTTTCTTATGGAAATAGGAAAAAATAAGGAGTGCGAGCAGACTAATAAGACCAGAGATGTTCATGTCACACGATTCAAATGGCAGTCTGAGATACGAATAGTGTGTACTGTGAGTGCTTTTGTGGTTTTGGTTTTGTCCTGCCAGCAGTCAAGAAATCATGTCAGATTCAGTGGGGATGGCTAGAGGGAGTCAGGCAGGCATGTTTGGACATTTGTCTAGCCAAGTAGTGCCAATTTTCGCACTGGTTCTGTTGGAGTTACTGCCTCAAATGACAGAAGCTTCGTCACCTCTGTAAATGTACAGATGTGTCAGGGAAGATTAGCTGCATTAGTTTTTTCTATAACTGAGAGCTGCCAACATTCTTCATTGTACAGGAGTTTTGTTCCTCACTTATGGGTGTACAGCCCTCCACAGAAAAAATGCTACACGTCTACTTACAGAAGGCCCCAAGGCCTTACTTGTAGATTTTTTCGGCTTGTAATCATAAGCAACTCGTTTGGGTGAACATGAGCATTTTAAACATGTACAGCGAAAAATTTGGGTGGCTAGTATTTTTGTCGTTGTCATGTTTCCCGCAATAATCTCAAGCATGTTTTGCATTACGTTGTCAATCTGATTCATGTGCATAGAAGCTGTTACGCAGTTTCAAGCTACTTCAAGCACCGTATTGTAGTATAAAAAGCCTGGAAGCAACCTATCAATAATTTTTTAACACAGTTGCTTAATCTGATGCATGATACTTCACTAAACTTTCGTGCGTATTCATCAATGTAAGCTCGTCTTAGTGTTATCCAAAATGAAGATGTGAGTCGACAGATGGAAGCATCTCGGGGGGTAATCAGGGTGAACAGTGGAAGTGCCTCAGACAGGCTGGCCGATGTTGCGACAGGAGGACCGATTTTTTAGAAGTCACCTTGTCATCCTTGGCGTGTTAATTTAAATGGGGTTAGTAATGACATCGTCTTTCGGTGTAGGTGTGTGTGCCTGTTGGAAATGTTTGTCTGAAAAAAAAAACCTATAACGCAGAAGAGTGCAGCCCTCGCTTCCTTTCAAGTTATATTGCGATGATACAAAGTGTTTTCCTGTCGGAGGTTGGGAATAAGGGAAGCAAAAAATGGTAAAAGAAAGAAAAGAGAAAAGAAGAAAGAAAAGGGGGATGCAAAGTAAAAGTAGTGTGCTACCCTGCTCCTACTTTGCATCCCCCTTTTCTTCTTTTCTTCCCTTCTTTTCTTTTTTTCACTTTTTTGCATTTGCATTGTCCCATCTAGTGCACGAATCAATGACACATGGCTTTGCTATAGCAAACATGCCTATGTGGTGTTGGATTGAACAGTGCATTGTACTTCATTCAGTTCAATTACAAGCTGATCAGTCTTGTAATAAGTGCTTTCTCTTTATCACCACACATGATCAAATGAAAAGTTTGCACTTGGCTCTTAGTATACTGGTATATAGCTTGTGTCTTGGAATACTCAAAATGAATGTTATTTGCTGCTGTTTATGGTAATGAATTTATCCAACATGAAAATATGCTGCCTTGTGAACTTTGTCAGACCTGCCTTTATTTTTCTTTCCTATGCAGGCGTTGTATGTAAGGCAGTAACAGAGAGGTGATAGCTTGAGCTTTTGAAGAATAAATACTGGCCGTGAGGCAATTCCATATCAAACATCCCAGCCATTTTGCCAACCATCCTAATTGTGTTTTGAAAAAAAAATATTGTGCTCATTTACTATATTGAAAACAGCAAAAGGCTATAATATATCGCATAAAACAAAATATTAGGCCACCTTGGTGCCTTCTGGACTTCCCAGGATGTTGTCTGGGTGTTGTTTGTAAAAAAAGTATTTCAAAAATACTGCTTCTTCTACACCAAATTTGGTCTAGGTATTAAGTAAAGGTGATGGTATATAGTGCATAAAGCTCGGTAACATTAGTGCAATTTTTTTGCCACATCAGAAGCAAGAAAGCAGTTTTCTTTATATGGCAAGTTATGCGATTACACTTTTTGTTTTAAAGAAGAAAATAATTTTTGAAGTCTCCTAATGATGGCTGTTTTCGCATTTGATATACGACAGCTGCCGTTGCAAAGTTCCCCATGGCCCTCAATAGGAGACTTTCAAAATCATTTTTTTCATTGAAACAAAAATTGTAATGATAACACTTGCCATATAACAAGAAATGTTTATTTGCTTTCAGCTTACACATAAAAGTAGTTCTCAGTTATACACTTAGTGCAAATTGCATCTCAATGTGGAAAAACGATTACATAGTGATACTTGTAATCTGGACCTAACTTTATTTTTTTCATGAAATATACCTTCTGTGGAGTGAGTATTTATGGCTCAAATATTCACACAAAGTGCAGTATTGTCATAGAAGAAATGCAAACGATAAACAGTTTGGCTGAGTTCTTCCAAGCCTATGTAGGGGAAAAATTGCACATTAGTTACTCGGCTTCAACTACTTTAAAGAAGCACCTTTACTTAATATGTAGATCGAATTCGATATGGCAAGAAAAAGCGGTACTTTAAAATTTTTCTCACAAGCAACACCCCCATGACATTCTGCGAAATTCTGAAGGTACCCACGTGACCACTACTTTTTTTCTCCAAATATTTCAGCAAATAACTGTTTCCAAAAGAGTAAGTTATCACCATTTTTTAAACTATATATCTGTGATGGTCGCCAGGCAGTATGGTATGGATGTTTGGTGTAGAATGGCCCAGTGGGAAAAACAACAAATGTCTGAGCATCCTTTGTTGCTCGGGCAATTTCGAAAGCATTTTTTTTCGTTAGCAGCAATTCAATTAAGCCCTTGTCTTCATGCTTAGGCCCAGAAACAAACACAAGTAACCAAAGTAGCCCTAAGAGTCGAGCAGTCTCGCTTTTCCAAGGCTTGTGGAGCCTCCTTTAGTGCAAGCTTCACCATTTTTAAATATTCAGATCCAGCCAACAGGTTTTGGAGGCACAGTGCATTTCCAGCTAATTTTTTTCACACCAGTTACTTAGATAAAAAGCGGCAAGTAGAGGTTAAAATACCACTTTAGAGGCATTGTAGGTAATAACAAAAAGGTCTGCTTTCTTTTTTTTGAGTGGTGCTTTGCCTGAACGCTGTGCTTTTTGTGGTATAGTTCATTGTCTAGTGAACATAGGCCTTAAAAACTAACATTAGCCTTGTTGAGCTAGATTTTTTGGTTATAGTCATAGTAGTCATTTTAAAATTATGACTTCAAACTTGATTGTTCTTTTAAAGATTTTTTTTTGCATAATGATATTTCAGAGTCTTAGTCAATTTTGTTATAAGAAAACGTGATGTCATAATAGAGTCACTTTTTATAGAGTCGTTCAGTTCTATCTCACCTTTTACATTCCTAATAGAGCAGTTATTTTCAATATCGGTATTTTAAATGAAATGAGCATGCTCTATGTAGTAAGGTGTAAGCACTTACAGATAGCACATGCACTCAACTTTTTTGTTGGCAGTTTATTTGTTATTCTTGATTGATATGGGGGTTTTCACGTCCCAAAACCACTATATGATTATGAGAGACCCTGTAGTGGAGGGCTCTGGAAATTTTGACCACTTAGGGTTCTTTAACGTGCACCCAAATCTGAGCACCCGTGCCTACAGCATTTCCGCCTTCATCGGAAATGCAGCCGCTGAAGCCGGGATTTCATACTGTGACCTGCGGGTCAGCAGCCGAATTTTTGTTACTCTTGCTCTCCTATTTCTGTGCAGTTCGGTTATAGTAGTCTGGCTTGCACAGATTTTGAACGACACCTGCCTGATCCTGCTTGCTTTCATGGTGATTTTAACCTTCATAAGTTGCCTAGTTTTACGTCTCAAAATTGTTCAAGATGCCAATTTTGTGCACAAACAGTATAGTTTAAAGGCAGCAAATGGACATGTATGCACTACTAAATGTACATTGAGAGCTTTCACTGGCAGTTCCTAAAGTTTTAGTGTGCAGAAATCATTTAAATCAGAATTTTATAAGGACATATCAATAGATTATCTCTACCTTTGAAAATCGTGGCAATAACCTAGTTATTTTCACTGCGATAAGCATGCTGTTTTCTTTCATGTGGCAGAACTAATTTATACATTTCTTTCTTTTAATATTCACATATGCATAACACGAAGGATTGTCTGCCTTACATTTTCAGTTTCATTCTGTGTGGTATATTTCTTGTGCATGTGAACTAAGGTGCTAACTTGTGTGTCTGACATTATTTGTGCCAATTATTTACATTTTCAGGTGCCTATGAAGGACACATAAGTTCTATGGCAGTAACCTCCCAAATCTACAGTGGTGCCGGAGCCTCAAGCAGCATTTCGTTGATCTCCACAAGGCGTTCATGAGATAAACAGAGCGCCACACTTTCACAGTGCTATGATTATTATTTATGTTTAAAAATTTGTTCCAAAATTGCTGTTACATTGTGTTTTGTGCCACCATCCTTTAGCTTAGGTGGAGCTCGTGAAATTACGGCGCAGTCACCTCATTTGCGTACCATCAACACTGCAATGTCGCTATTCACAGCTGGAGCATACAGACAAATAAAAAATATATTGATTGTAGCAGGGCTGATGTGTATAATAATGCTTCTCTATTGCAAATAATAACTTTGTAAGTTCTTTGTGTCTTGCAAAAGACACAGCATTAATGTGTTGCAATGTAACCACCATTTATGATCACTAGCATGTTAATTTAGTAGCTTTGTAACAAATTTTATTTAAAAGCTAATTTTGCTTCCGCATCACGACAATTGGAAAGATGCCGATTATTCAATCCCTCATCGTGCATCTTTAAGAAATATTGTGATTTGTACAAGTATTGCATGTACTCGAGATGTGGACGTCTTTTCAATTTACACATTATTTTGCTTTGCACTAGATTCGGACAGTGATTTCATTTCTGCATAATTATTACAGCTTTCCTTATATGCGGACCTTTCCGCATCATGCGGCGTTCCTTGTGTGTGGACCTTTCCGCATCCTGGGCATTCCTTATCTGCGGAACTTTCCATATCAGACAGCTTTCCGTAGTCCAATAATGGCGTATGTGCGGAGCCACACATACAGAAATTTTCAATAGGGATAAGCGCAGATCCCGCAAGGCACTTGTTCTCGGGTACGTAATATGTAAGCATTTTGCTTCTTGTGTTTGCCTTACGCTTGTCGTGTGGCGTTAAGCAACGAATATTGTTTCAACTTTTTAACGCTGCTTGTGTTTGCTGCAGCATCTGGACATTGGTGGCACTGGAGAAGAAAAGGCTTTTAGCACGGCTTAGAAGGCACGCAAAGTGCAGTCGTTTCGAACTGAACTCCGCGCTCTTGTCGACACTCGAGGCTTGAATGTAGTGCATATGTGTGTGTCTGTACATCAGCGTCTAACTGCGTTGTTGCGACTGCAACAGAGCGACATCGTTTCTGCACTTAGCGGTGCCGACAACATCCAGGGCTCTCGTGTTGACATTGTTTACTGCTGTCGTGAACGAGTTACGTCGATGGAGCGGAAGAGCGGAATGCGTATCCACGATATTCGTGACACGAGGGACGGCTCTCTGGCACAATGCGAACAGGGCGAAATAAGTGACGCATTCCACATGTCACAGCTCTCAGAGCTGGTGCAGACGATGGGCAAATGTCCGCGAAAGCGTATATATTGCGCCAGTTGCCTTGTACTGCTTGAATTCTGTGTTTCTTTGGAAGCACGACTCATGAAAGCCACCTTTCATGTCACTATCATTGGAGGCAGTATTCCAATGTTAGTCTTCCTGTGTTGAAATTTTCCAATCTTCCTATTTCAGATGAACAGGCACGCAATGCACCCCTCTAACATTGTCTCTTCTTGTTTTCATCTTCAACGCTTCTGCTTAGTGTGCGCGCGCGTCTGTGTGTATGCGTGTGCGCGTGTGTGTGTGCATGTGTGGTAGATTTTGACAGCTATAAAATCGGCCGTATACAGGACATACAAAAGAGCAGACATTGTTCTAGGCATGTGCACAAAACATAAAAAGTTATGACAAGTTGCGCACAAACCCTAAAATCAGATTGTGCTAGCTTAAAGCCATTAGTTAAACTGTTTAGTTAGCAGCATATTCATCGCTGTTAGATAAAAACTGGATGAAGACGCCCCCACACTTGCACGCTAGACAGGCTCTAGGAAATAATCAGCCGACTTTGGGCAAATTTGGAGTATGAACGAGCTTATATCGGGTATATACGATATAGAGCCTCATCATATTATGGGTATATGTGTTATAATAATCATCTTATTTGCAATAAGTAAAGTTATTCATGTCACAAAAGATCTTATGTTACAGCAGCGACAATAAAAAAAACGGAACGGCACAGGCCTTGATGATGCCGTAACGAGGATAGTGGTTATGTCGTCACGGTGTTGACCTCGGAATGGTAGGTTGTATCATGAGGCGATGCATCACAGAATTAGATAACTTTCTCCTCGCGTAGATCTCTTGGGACCCATGCAAACTTGTTAAGTGAAGAAAAAACGGAAACGCCAGAGCTGCCGGAAAAGCACGCCCGCGCGCGTCGAAGATGTTAACAATAATTCTGCCTCTTCCCACCACCGCTGCCTGCCTCACTACCTTGAGAATTAGTTCAATTTTCCCGGCTTTCTGAGCACTAAATTTTGTACCAAATCCTGCTTATTTGCGCAAAGTACTGAAAAGGAACAGCTCGCACATTTTCAAACGTTGTTCTGAGAGATAAGCATGTAGAAAGGATATGAGTGAACTCACCGGCAGTGGTGGCCGCGGATTTAGCTGGCTTCGCACAAACGCAGGTGGCGCCACGTGGATTTTTTCCGAACCTGGCACACGGTATTGAGTCTGCGACGCAGTTCGGTCTCGCGGTATTTATAAGCGCTCATTCATTTTCATTCAAACATCTATGCGTCTCTTTAGCGAGAGACAGTGGGGTCTGTAGCGAAACTGGAGGACCTGACGAGCTTTGCTACCTGAAGGTGCTATTCTGGACACAGTCTAATTCCTCCATATTGTCAAATTTTGTAATTGCGGCATTTTAAGCCAATCGGAGAAGTCGTAACAGCTCATTTGGCTAATCAGCATTGATCAATGGTGGAATCTGACAACATGACGGAATCCGACAATGTCCAGAATAGCATCCCGAGACGCGCACCTCGGCACCGTCTCGTCCGCCATTTTAACCTTCCATCGCGCCGCCTATAGTCGCTGGAATGATCGAGACGCGTTGGGGCATGCCGACTTGCTGCTGCTGTACCGCTTAATTCCAGAGTTCTCGGCGATTGTAATACAAACCAGGCTCTCGATGAACGCGTCCTCGTTGTGGTCATCAAGCTTCGTTGAGCTGCACGGGTAGTTTGTGATTTGAGCCGATGCGAGCCACAGCCGACGCCTTTGCCGCCATGTTACACACATGGTTGCTACCAGAGATTGATTTGTGGCGTTTGACATCTAAAAACCACCATAAGACTACGAGGGACGTCGTAGTGGAGGGCTTTGGACATTTCTACCACCTAGGGTTCTTTAACGTGCACCCCAATCTGAGCACACGGGCCTACAACATCTCCGCCTCCATCGGAAATGCAGCCACCACAGCCGGGATTCGATCCCGCGACCGGCGGGTCAGCAGCCGAGTACCTTAGCCACTAGACCACCGTGGCGGGGCTGTTTGCTACCATTGCCACCGTGCTCGCCAGCTAAAAAAAAATTCAGAGACTGTGACGTTTAAGGACCACGTGACTCGTCATACTGCGCCTACTCCGCTTTTCAGGCGAGAGCACTATACAAACTGCTGCTGGTTGCTCTCGGCACAGCAAAAGCACTCTCGCTCTACCAATGGATGACAGTGCTCCTGTGCCTGTTTGACCACTGAAACACGCCGCCTCTGAAGATTGATTGATGTGTGGGGTTTAACGTCTCGAAACACTATACGATTATGAGAGACGCCGTAGTAGAGGGCTCCGGAAATTTTGACCACCTGGGGTGGATTGATATGTGGCGTTTAACGTCCCAAAACCACCATATGATTAGACGCCGTAGTGGAGGGCTCCGGAGATTTCGACCACCTGGGGTTCTTTAACGTGCACCCAAATCTGGGGACAAGGGCCTACAAAATTTCCGCCTCCATCGGAAATGCAGCCACCGCAGCCGGGATTCGATCCCACGACCTGCGGGTCAGTAGCCGAGTACCTTAGCCACTAGACCACCGCGGTGGGGCCGGCCACCTGGGGTTCTTTAACGTGCACCCAAATATGTGCACACGGGCCTACAACATTTTGGCCTTCATCGAAAATGCAGCAGCCGCAACCATTTCATCCCACGACCTGCGGGTCAGCAGCCGAGTACCTTAGCCACTGGACTACCACAGCGGGGTCACGCCGGCCCTGAAGAGAGCACTTTAAGCGTGCTTTTGAGTGCTCCTGCTCTCTCAATGAAATTCGCCATAAAGCTAAGTATACACAAGCCTCAAGCCTTTTTGCATCGTTTGAAAATGTGGCCGCCGCTGACAGGATTCAATCCCGCGGCTTGTGCCGATTAGCAGTCGAGCACCATAACGAACTACTAGACCACCTTGGTGGGTTGCATACCGGTCGTTATAACAAAAAAAATCGCAGCATATCCACGGAGTAAATCATGATGAGTACGGCGAAGCGTTCATGCGGCCATCTACCCGTCCGTTCATCCATCCGTCCGTCGTCCGCTTTTCGGTCTGTCCATCCGTCCATTCATCCATCTAGTGAACACTCCAAGTACCGCCATCTCGCATCTGATCATCGTATTTACTTTATATACAAGTACTGCCATCCAGCGGACATTTCAAGGACTAAACGAGAGGTGGCTACATACTACTTCGGTGACTACTACTACTACTACATACATCGGTGGCGCACGCCCCACGGCTTAGAGAGCTTCGCCCCTAAGATAATAAAATAATAATGTCGCATTTCAATCCGTGAGTACAGTACTTAGCGGCAACAACCCCCTGGGAGGCCGATTCGGGCCCGTATGCAGTGGAACATACCGGGTTGTCCCAACTGTGTTCTCGGCAAGGCCCACGTGTGCGATAACAGGCGAGCAACGACAAGCTTTAAAACAATAACAAAAGAAGCGCCCAGAGACGATGGGAACCAGACGAACGCGCCGAAGAGGTTCGGAAGGGAAGTTGGGAGCGGATAAGGAGAACGAAGTGGAGTGACAGGAAACAAGAATTCACGTGAGGTGCAAGAAAGAGAAAGAGGATGACGTAAACCTAAAGCAGGTTTCTTCGTGAAGCAAGAGTAAAACATACAAAAATGGCTGCGGTCTACAAGGCCCGTTAATAGAACTTTACGGCTTCCGCATTTTGGGGCCCTTTTAAAGGAACTGGCCGAGAGGAATCGCTACTCGTCCTCGCTCCGCATCGAGCTAACTTTCGGGGAGCGGTAATAAATAACTTTTTTTTTGCCGTTTCTATAGATCTGGGCACCCGGGTGGTGTCGTTGCTTTACACTGGCCAGTGACGCTTCCTGGTTTATTGCTGCAATTATCACCATATAAGCCATTTGGAAGGTCGTTAGATAGCGGATACTT